>NW_017100098.1:752694-876363 GCF_001412225.1 Nicrophorus vespilloides | reverse complement strand
ACCGATGTTGGTATTTACTGCTGAGTTCCGTTATCTCATCCTGTATAAATGTATTCGTTAGTCGAGAACCAGGGATCATTGGCAATTGCTCTGAGTGTTTTTGACTGGAACCGCTGTATAATATCAATACTTGTATTACAAGCAGATCTCCACCGTTGTAATCTATATCGGTTTTATGATTGTTTTGTATATTTAAACTTTGTTTTCAGCTGAGGTGGATGAGTACCTACCCATCAGCCAATGTAATCGTTTTACTGTCAGTCCCAGCTGTTTTCTTTTTGTCGTAATATGTTTTTTCCAGGTGAGTCGACGATCCAGATGCATGCCAAGATACTTAGCATCATCAGCCTGTGGTAGGGCACTGCCATTCAGTGTAACGGGTGGACAAGTTTGTCGACGCATTGTGTACGTTACTTGCACTGACTTCGTTTCATTTGCCTAGATTCTCCACTTTTTGAATGTTCGATACTCTTCAGACTTCTTTGAAGTATCTGTGAGACCGTAGTTCAGTTTTGATGGGATGCTAGAACAACGGTGTCATCAGCAAATGTGGCTATAGTGGGTAGATCAGTCGTGAAGATCAAAATAGAGTAAGGGTCCAGAAACACTTCCCTGCGGGACACCAGAGAGGATTGGGAGTAGCGAGGTCACCGTTNTAATATGAAAATAAATGAAAAATATTATTTGAATCTGGAGAAAGCATGACTTTCTGTAGATGTGAATTTTGTTTTTTTTTGTAGGTGGTAGTAAAATTGATAGGAAGAGTGTGTAGGTAATTAAATGTACACGAATTTTATGAATACTTGAGGCTAATTAAAGGCGGTTGAAATGTTAATTGAAGGAGCTAGCCTTGGCGGCATAATTTTCATTTTCGTCCCCTTAAGTATAAAACAGTTTTTGATGTGCGCTCGTGAAACATGCATGTGTAGCCGTTTTAATTAAATTTATGGACTTTTTGCAAAGACGGCGGTGGCAGTGGTTGACACTGTCTCCTGCGCGCGCGAAGAAGTTTTCTTTCAGAGGAAGACAGCATCACTCGCAGATCGTCCATCCTCTGTTCACTTTTTTCCTCCCTGGACCATAAAATTCCGGTCTTGGACTGCGCCATCAGAAACGCATTAGGACTTCCAGTTCTTGCTACCTTTTACATTAATTACGAAACTCACAAGAAGTTTTAACAATAAACCGTGAATAAGTCCGTTTCTATTTAATTTAATGCATATTTTTTATTTTCTGCTATATTTTATTGTTGGTACTAAATATATTATATGGCCTCTTATATATGCAAGCCCTATATATACATAATATTTTATTAGATTTAATATTGCATAAACGTCAAGCTATTATGTAAGTGTCACTATGCCTATAAAATATCATATTTCCAGTGAGACGGTAATGTCGAACTTAAATTCATGAATTAATTTAATAATAAAATTATACTTTATATAAAATATGTTATGGCATATATCCAGGCATATATCCAATGTAAATGTTTCTATAACATGATGGATTGATGAACAATAGTAATTTTGAGATTTTGACACAAAATATGTGTCCACTTCGTGACTTGTAAGAAAACCGTGATCTAATATAAATGATGTGCTTGTCATGTGTCAAATTATTTCTTGTGACATGATAACCAATTACATTAAGAATAAAAAAAATCCTCAATTCGATTCAGCACAAATTCACCAATGTTTTATGTTGTTTTCTGAAAAGTTATTAAATGAGTACACATAAAATGTTGTGTTAATAAAATGTTCTGTACTGTATAACAAATTATTATATCTGTTATTTCTTTAGCAAATCTAATTATAGAACTATTATATTTCTTTATAAAACATTTTTGAAAAGTTGATTTGTTTTGAGCGAATATATAAATTTATGTTATTTTATTATTAATTATTATAAATTTGTACACAAATAACATAAACATAAATAATAATGAACCAAAAAATATCAATTTTATAAAGTTGATTACTTTTGTTTGAAAATGTAAGTTTTCCTTCGTTTCATGAAATATTATTCTTATCACGTTATCAAAGTTCTTTTTTAGGATCTATAATTGTTCAATTTCGAAGGCGCTTTATGTTGGGGTGGATGTGATTTCGGTCGAAGAAGCGCGATGATAAATCACGTTTCGGCAATTAATAAAAATCCCTGAACGTAATAAATAACTGGTCTGAATGAAGGCTGGATTTTGATACGGGCAGGAAGCAGAAAGAAATTAGATAACTGAAGACTAACTTGAACGTGTCCAAGATATATGGATCAATCCTTCCATCGGGATCGGAGGATAAATTCGACCGTGCGAATAGCTTGCAGTAAAAACAGCCTTTAAGAATAATAATAAAACGGGGGAATTTATACCACTTTCAAAGGACTTATTCGACATATATGAAGAACACGCTGCAAGAAGCTACGGTTTTTGAAATTTAAAAATAATTTTCGTAATTATTCTATAAAATTCATATAATGTTTATATCAAATCGATATTGATATTTATGTATGGGAATCTATTACAATATTTGCATATTATATTATTCAAAGCTGGGAACTATCGTAGACAGGTTTATTAGATTATGTATTCTCATATATACCAATGAATATACCAAATATAATGAATAAGTAGCTTAGATGTTTAAGTTCTTGTCAAACTAATGCAAGCAAAGATTTTGCCTATAATAGCCGTTATTAACAAGGGTCGAGATACTACTCGAACGAATGACATAAAGCTTAGAGAATATCTATAGTGTTACGTTGAGACAGATCACGATCAATAATTTTGTAAATATGATGTTATCACGTAAATAGAGATCTCTGAATAAACAAATTTGTATGAAATATAGTAATTTACTTGCAGTATATCCAATAAATCTATTCAATTTCCTCGGTCAGTTTCCATTAAATTCACTTCTCCGTCACGTATAGGCACGTTTATAGACAGTATTGTCGTTAGTGAATGTGTTTAGATTACATATGACCTGAATCCAATCGGACCATCAAATATGTAAACGATGCCAGGTAGATTTCTAGAATTACCATAAGACATTTGAAATATATTGCTATTTATTTAGTTCATTAAAACTATTTTTATTAGTGCTTTAAAATTATTAAAATCTGGAATAGTAAACAGATTAGTATTATATATATTATTTTAAGTCTTGTTAATGAAAGCACAACCTATCGATCAGTTAATATGTTTAATTTCAACTGAAATTTGCAAATTTAATCAGCGATCTATGGTAACTGGAGTTTTCTAATGGTTTCAGTTTTTAACTTTTACGACCACATTTAAATGCATTAAACCAATTTGCAACTGTTGCATATGAAGGAAATACCGTGAACTTTATATAATTCGACTTTTAAGCGTTTATTTAATCGTTTAAATGCTGAGCGTTGATTTGTCTAAATAAAACTTTTTTCTTTTTTTTCTTCTCCACCTACATTCTTCATTTAGTTTGTGTACTTTGGACAATTCCGTCAGTCATTTGCACTTGCCTAAGTTAGAACGTTTATGTAATGTTGTCAGTATCCGCAAATGCAAATAATCCTATGACAGGTTTACCAACCACATTGTAATTATGTGAAACTGTCAGTTTTAGTGTCATCGGATTAGAAACTATTGGTTACCAAATAATTTAGTGTCACGAAAAGTGTGCTGTATAATGAATCGATTTTTGTAATCTGCTTAAAGAGTGAACATGCTTCTGTTTAGTTTCCATTTGCAAAGGTACTTTGGCCAATTGTTTTCGACTTTGGGGTCGAGCAAAACCGGGACGCCAACCGTGGGTTTTAGGATGGTGGCAGTGGCCCCGTTTGTTTCCGTTTATAGCGAAGCCTCCTTTCCATATCGATTCCAAAACTTTTCGCTATCGCCTTTTGACCCCAACGAACGACGGCAGCAGCGGGTCAGCAGTAATGTAATCTGCAGGAAATTATAAACAAACCTTAACTAATTATCGACCAGAGCGAATCGAATTAAATTTTTAATTATACAGTTTAATTTCTTCCGATGTGGAAATGTATGTTAGTTAACTATTGTGCTTGCTCTCAGTTCAACCATTTTGTTTTTATTTTTTCCATTTACTTTCTACTCTCCGTTTTTCCTCTTATTTTTCTTGATATTTTTGTTGTTGTTGTTGCAGGCTGTTCCAATTAGTTAGTCCTAAAGACTGCAATTTTTCCTGCCGCTCGATGGCGTTTTGTTTTTTCTTTCCGTTGGCTGCAATTTTAATTATTTGCGGCCGTGGCTCTGCACTACATAACACGTGACTTCCGTCTGTATTTCCGCGTCCGGTTTCGCTCAATTATTAAAACGACCGGAATGCATAATTTACATTATTGCGGCTACAAATCCATCAATTATACGAAGCCAAGAAAACGAATGAAAAACACATGTAGGTCGGAAACGTAAGAAGCTAGCTAGCTAAGTATGCAGTATCGCAGAAGATGATGTATTTTTTCATAAACAAACAATTTACTTTACGTAATGGTTGCTATTCAAAAATAAATTATCGTCAAATTATAAAAATACCTGAATATGGGTTCAATATGTTGAAAGTTTAAAAAAGGGTAAGAACGAACTTTTTTATCTTCCACAAGAGGAAAAAAGTAGGGAAAGACGTTAGAAAAAAGTTTCTTCCTTTTTCCCAAGCCGACTACGTGTTCTCTCAAACTAAAAAGGCCTAATTCTACCCTCTAATATATTATTGAAGGACACAAGAATATATAAAAATACACGTAGTAAAAGATATAAATAAAATGAAATAGATTTGTCGATTCATTTCATTTAAATAATATATGTAGTAAGTAAATATAAAGTTAATTATTCTATGATTATTATAATATATTCATTTGCCGTATTCACACTACGCGTTAAATAATACATAAATATCCGTCAGGCGTATCAACCACTATTAGATATCATAGTGTTCAATGACTTGAAACTAAATTGACAGCTGCAATTTCACACTGTGCAACCATCCTTACCAGTAGTTAGTAGGCCTGACACATTTGCTTCTCATTCGCTCTGACAATATATACTTTTATTGCTATAGCTTAGTATCGTAGTTAGAAATATTAGGCTCTTGGGCGCAAGCATGATAAAACACTTGTTGTTTGCCCTATCTCCAAGTTAAATTGTCAATTATGGGATCGAAACATAATACATCTTTGTTTATTTCCGTGAATACCATAACATACACATACTGTATGTCTGACAAACAACAAATCAAAGCTGCTTTTAACGTTCAAACAATCCTTATTGGACCACGAAAAAAATGAATTTAGAACAATAGATAATGAAGTAATCAAAAATTTGTTGCAGATGCAAATTATATCGCCAAATGATAAACAATTTTATTGGTTCTTGTCGGTCCGCAAATCATTGGTGGCTCATCACTTTTTATCCAAATAATAAATGAAAGTTGTAGTAGACGTAACAACATAATCTGTTTTGGGCTTCTTCAATTCTAAAGTACTTTCAGTGATATTATAGATATGTTTGTCTCAAGCCACATTTATATCTTGAATTCATCTTTATGTTAAGTCAAAAGAAATGGTAAAACTATGTGTCTATGTATTTTGATATATATTTAAGTTGTAGAACAATGTAAATGGTTTCTCTTATAAGTATGAAATGATATGCGGAGTATATAAACGTAGCCATAAAAAGGAAATGAAGCAGCGGGCTAATGGAGGTTTACGGCTATATGCGTCGGTGCAGCCAGCATCCTCAGATCTCTTCCTAGCGGCTAGGACGTAGCCTATTGCTAATGCAAAATATTCTGGGCACCAAAGAAGACATCGAAATTTGCGTGTGCAACGATGTGAGAGACAAAATCGCATACATCTATATGCAATGAAGCCGACCTAAAACATTTATAACGTAAATATTTCCAATATCTGATGTTCCTCTCTTTCCATACCATGGTAACTTTTAAAAGCAAAATGCGGAACGCACATAAATTGTGGCGTCTTTAATACCGAGACGAGCGGCAATAAAATTCCGTCGATTCCTGTATTTGTTTGTTTCAATTTTCAATCATATTATTACATTCTATTGATCCCATATACTGCGTCTTTATATGGAATCATTTAGATAAATATAAAATGTAAATGTGAAACATTATATACATAATGCTGTCAAATTATAATTATTCTTATTTTATTATATTTATTATTTGATCCAGATTTTTTTTACTATATAAAATTATTTTAAATAATTAAACCTATTACATAAAATAATGACATGGATATCAATGCACAATTAACCTAAGATACAATATTTAATAGTAAAATTTAATGGAACAAAATATGTTTCTTCAGACTTTTTACATATACAACTACATCAAATTACAGGCTATTTGTTTACAAAATCTGTTGGGAGTTCTACTGCTATTGCTTGGAGAAGGTATATGAATTTAAGAAAAGAAGGAAAAAAATGAAAGGCATTTTTCTTTTGGAATCATTTATTTAAGGCATAATTTAATAATCAAAATTTTCCTCAATCCAAAATTTTAGATTCAGATTCAATTTTTATCTTTTATCCGCCGATATAGAAATATAACAGCAATTGTTTAATGAATACATTTATGAATTAGTACGAATTTCATTTATTGATTTAATGATCAATTTAAAATGGCCCAAACAAGGGTGGGCAAACTTTTGGCAAGAAGGAGCCAAATCTATCCTTTACACTAATTAAAAAATAGTCGAAAGTCATAAATATATTTTTTCTTCTTTAAAAATGTTAAAAATAAAAGTTTTTTTTTTAAATTTTTAATTGGGAGACACAATTAAGATCCAAACAGATTTATATGACAAGCAAGCCATACCATACTTTGATCAATAATTACATTTTATACAAACATTTTATTTGGTAATTTAGTTACTCCATCTTGTATGGATTTCGTAATTGACGTATTTACCGATTATTGAATTAACGCTTCTCAGTTCATCGTTTAGTATATAGTTAAATTGTGTGTGGACAGAACAAAGGTACATAAATAATAGAATATTGTAGATCGAGTTGCAAATTAATTTTCAAAAGTTTGATTAAAATCGAACGGTTATTACGAACTAAATATACGCACGATAGAGCGTATCTCGCAGTTTCAATAGACCTAAACCTAAACACCAAACTCGTAAATAAATTACTGTAACATTTTAATGCCATAATTCGTTCATAAATTTAATATTTTATGAATTTTGTCTTTAGTGCCAATGAACTATATTTTTATTAATACATTTATACACGAATCTGTTTATTTTTCATTTGTAGTAAAGGAACGTATTTCTTTTAAATATAAGCTTAAAATCCAATAAAAAAACACCAATATTTTTAGTGCACATTACTTTTTCCTATTGGAATGGAATTTACACGTGAAAAAAAATAATTCACACAGTTTCTTCAGATTTTCTTAATCTTTGTCGAACACATTTTTTTTTGTATCGATAGACTATGATTTTCGAGTAAAATATATAATACTTTATCTAAAAAATATTAATAATACCTAAAATCCTCAGGTATTATTAATATTAAAGAAAATTTATTCAATTAATATATTTCTAATAATAAAATTTGGTTATCATATTTTCATTATATGTTATAACAGAATATTTATTATTGTCAACAAATTGTTGCTGGTACGAATGAAAAACTAAAGCGCATATAGATCTGAACATTGATGATGCAATATTATAATCTGACGGTGTGCGAGGAATTGGTTCAATTTTTCATGAGCCACGTGTCATCTCTCAAATTTGATGGCGTCTTGGAGTGAGTTTATACTCATTATAACATTTTTCAACGTGAGATTTTCAGGAGTAATTTGAGTTCCAGTAATTTATTATCATTTTAGTAGGCTTTCCCCGTTCTTTGCCTGCTCGCAAAATTTACATGAACCGTTCTGTAGAGCATAAAATCTTATGGCATTGTAGCAGTTGTGTCACACTCGTACGTATGTAGGTATACATACAAGGGTGTATAATTAATTTGCTCCGAGGGTGGTGCTAGTATGTGTGTTTGTGTGTGAATGTGCGGTGGTGCTGAGCGCTTCACTTTACCATCTCTTTCTTACACAGGATTTTGAACACATGAACTCAGCCTTTCCACATTTTTCATGCAGCCGTTATAAACGTTGAGGGATTACACAACAAATCTCCGGTTTAGGAATGACACGGGGTTTGGGTGACCGGCACCTGCAGCCCATTTCGACGGCAAACGAAAAGGAAAAAGCCGCTCTTCCAAATGAAAATTTATACATGTCAAAAGAGCACTGACTTTTTCAAAACATCAACGAGGATTACGGTTTCAAATCAAACCCATTCTTTTACTTTTGTTTTATGTCTATCACATGTAGACAGCTATTCCAACGAATGGATTCATCTCAAGATCGCGCGGAAAACGCATAGTTCTATATAAATTCCGGGATTTCTTCAACAACACGTATTTAACTTAATTGCGATTCTCTGCAACACCTGTTCACACTCACAACTTCAACAATTTCATCTCTTGCACTGACGACGAAATTCTTCATTTTGACAACTCAGTAAAGCAAAATCGGTATATTAATTTTGTTTAGTTTATGTCTGGATAGAAATTTTAATCGAAAACTTCTGGCGAATTGCAAATAATTTCTTTACATCTTCCTGTTAGGAAACACGGATGGTTCACGTAAAATGAAATTGTTTTTGTGAAGAAATTTACAATGTAGTTTATTTTGAAAGTTAATCCACTTTTCATTTTTCATTTTTTCGTTTTTGAGTGTATAATTATAGATTAGCTATCACAAAGAATCATATGTGTTGTAATAGAATCATGCAAAGTGATTTTATTTTTATTATTTATTTAGTCATTGCGAATATTCTGGTGTTTGTATATTGTTACGAAATATGATTACTATTGTATCTAACTATATAACAGAATTATAGGAGATTAATTATTTATGTTGTTTGACGATGTCTAGGTTTGTAGTATACGTGGATACAAAGGCGTTCGTTAAATCAGTTTCGGTACTTTACAAAGTTTCTAATTGAATAGTATAGATCAGCGTTTCTCCACCTATAGTTTGAATTACATTTTTAATGGTTTTAGCTTTCTGGATCTTTATATGGCCTTAGCTCTCATCGTACCGCAAAAATGATAAGAATCATTGGAACAAATAATAATTAAAGTTCAAATATAATCAGTAAATAATGATAATGCTGCTTTTGAATTATAAATAGTATAGGTATAGAACACTATGTTTGATAATTACTTAGTATGCTATGAAATATTTATATACTGTCAAATACTAGAAATGTTCTCTAACATAGAATTGTTTCGTTTTTGTACTGAAAGAGTGTACTGAAGAACTAATGAATCTAATTTAAAATATCAGTTAGAATAAAAGATTTATTAACAATAAATTATGTAAATTATTATTAAATTTAACATGAAGATAATTCAATTAACAATTAAGAAATTGAAAAAGTTTCTAAGTTGTCGTTTAACTTCCGGTTTGCTAGTGGTATATGTCTTTATTTTTTAAGTATATTGTTTAGAGGGGACTTATAGTAGTTGGGAATTTCTCGAGAGCTAAATTTTCCTATATAATTAATAGGATCGCTCTCGGGGCGTGCAGGAGGCTCTCGGGACAAATCCAAAATTTATAACTGCTTTCGCCCCGAACAGAGGAGGTCCTTTAATTAATGTATACAATATGCAATGAACTGATTAACTCGCTCGATTTATTTTACATAATTTAATGCATTTTTAAACAATACAGCCTTGGAAGATGACGAGATAGTGCATTTACAAACGGTAGATGCCGCTGACGCCCCAAGCTGCTTTAGATTTTCCAGGACCATCGACGTTTTTGCTCCATTTCCCATGGACCTCGTAATCCTTGGTTACGTGATGGATGGATGCACCTGCATTGGTTGTACCGTCGGCTCCGTGCTTTATATGCGGATTGACTTCCGTGTGGGTTGGAGTCTTGGGGAACGGGAACGAAGGTGCACCAGGTGCAAAGGATCTGCGATGCCTGAAGATCACCTGTTCACCACCGTTTCGTGAGTAGAAGGATTCCGGATAGTAGTCAGTCACGTAAGCGTGGCTGAGTGTCGCCAATGCGAACAAGAAGATGGACAGCTTCAACATCTGTAACGAACGAGGAAGACACATTACTTGATGATCAGAGAGTTTCAAATGAATATAAACTTACGTTTGTACTGATGACTGGTTGGATTCGGTTTGACTGATGAGTTCGGAGCAGAGCGGCTTTTATATTATGCTCCGAGTTGATGCTGCGTGAATTCGTTTTGGGTCGCGGGGAATTACAACTCACTTGGTGCAACAGGAATTCCCTCCTCGGAATAAGAGATAACATTTGCGCGTTTCATATATGCAAACATAAATAAACTAAGCTAGAAATAAATACCAATAAAGATTAAAGAGTTCAAGGACATTTATATAAACAAGTAAGTATAAGAATACCTTAACTATAAGATTGACCTTCCCACATCCTTCATACATTTCACTTGTATACATTTATAATCAATAGTATAAAATAGGAATAGGGATTTGCAAACCTTCAAATAGCTATTTCAATGAAAAAGGATTGTCATTATCAAATAGAATACAATAATGTTAAATAGTGTTTTCTATTTACATTTTTTTTTCTATTAAAAATTACCCTAATTATTCACATTTTGGAGAATTATAAATAAATATTATTGACATTAAGTTAATAAAGCATTAATTATTATATTAATTAACATTATTAATTTAATATTTATTAAGATAAACGTAATAAAAATTATTTCTAGCAAAGTTAAACCAAGTATTAAAATATTAGCAGTTTGTAAATACATTAAACAATTTTATAAGATATGTTTCTATTGTTTATTAAAAAAAGCTGTTTATTCCAACTATTTGAATGTTTTAATAAAAGTGGTATAAATGAATATAAATAATGGTTATGAATTTGTAAATAATTTTAAATGACAATCATGCGACTAGATGCGAATAAAAGATGTTATACAAATTAGCGTTGAAAATTAGACAAATATGAATTTGTCAATTACTTGACAGATAAGTGACACTAGAAGTGGGATGAGTGATGGACGATCGTCGCATATCTCCGAAAAAAAATTCCGAACAGCAGTGTTAAAATCTAAACAGTAAACTAAATTGAAAATTGTACAAATTACCTAATATGATTTGATCGATAATCATTTTTCTATTTCGATGGTGAATCATTAATCTTTAGACTGTCGACGCTTTTTCTTCAACTGGTTACAAATGGTAAGCATAAAAAATAACAATTGAATATAGCCGGATATGTGTTTGCGGAGAGAGAGAGAGCTAAAAACGAAAAGGAAACGGGGAAATTTCTTTACAAAGAGAGGAAAACTAAACGAAAAAGGAATGGAACATTTACTAAATAGAATAGATATATAGCAGTGTCGTATCTAGGATTTATTACGTACAAAATAAAATAATAATTTGTTAAACATTTATTATCTATTGTATTATATTGTATAATAAAATAATCAATTGGGTCAGCAAGAAAGTAATTTTGGTTTTTAGTGTGAAATACAAATCATTTTTATATACAAAGTTTGAACTTAAATCATTTATATATTTTCCATTTTGTTTGATGACCTTTTGCCATCTTTCTGACAACTTCATGATTTCGCGCTCATAGAACTTCTGGTCATTATCAGCAAAACACTAAACCAAGTGAGATGTCAGGTTATCTATTAGTTTTGCAAACTTTGAAGTAAATGGTAAACTAATTATGAAAAACTGCTATATGAGTTATGCGACAACACTTTCCAATTAAGCTCCAATAATTTTCAATAAGTAAGCAAAGATGTGCACGGATTTGCATTGTATTTGTGAGACACGATTTGCCAATTCTGGCAATTTTTCTTTAAATGCTTCCTCCAGTTTCATTAGTTGTTGATAGTAAACATATTAATTGATCGTTTGGTTTCATGAGATGCAGATCAAAATATACAAAATCTCTGTAATACCAACAAATTGATAGAATGATCTTTTTTGATGCAATTTAGCTTTCGATTTGTTTTGTGCTGGTTCATCACGCTTGGATCTTGATCGTTTTCGATTGATGTTATTGCAGACGAGGGGTTTCCAAACTGTGCGCCGAGGCTGTGCTGCAGGGGTGCTTGTGAAAATTGAAGAAAAACTACTATTAAAATAAATTTCACAAACCGAAAATGTTTGGAAACCGCTGTTATAGACGATCCATTTTTCATCACTACTAATTACGATCTAATTCCAGTGAAATTATGTAATATTGATCATGATTTAAATGAAGATTTTAGTGCTTTAACAATTTAATCCCGAAATTTTCCAGGAAATGTTTTGGTGTTGATTATATAACAATATTTGCGAGGAATTATTGAATAACTTAATTTATTTTTGCTTTCTAGCATACAATATTGTTATTAATCAAAAATAGAATATACGTTCATATAAATATAATATATTTATTCATATTACTGAAGACAATTGCATTCGTCGCATTCTCTGTGATATTTATTTTATGTACGATATACCTTATGTAGGATGTATTTGAACTACAATTATACGTGTTTAAATCACTGGTATAGTAACCGTAAAAAGTAAATAAATTATGTTTGTAAAAAAACTTTTGTGTTTTGATTTTGAGTTTAATGTAATTATCATCGGTCGGTGCTAACTATTGACTAATTCCTGGATACGATACTCCGTCCAAGCAGAGGAATAAACGAATGGATGGATGGATGCCATAGAGTCGTAGGGGTTTTCAGAGTTTCGGAAGAGGCAAAGAGCTGGGGGCGATGGGGACGTCGACCGACCGACCGCCCCCATCAGCACCGCCGCCGGTGTGAATGTGTGTGCCGGTAGAAATTTGCGCGCCGCCGCCGGAGCGCAGAGAGAGATTCGCGGCGCCTCAAATTCCCAGGCAGTCCTGGACCGACGCTCCGCATCAACGGAACTCTCTCTCTTTTTCTCTATAAGCAGATACGTCGAGTACACCGGCGTCGCGACGCTCTCTACGAACCGGAAAACGTGACCGCAACATTTGCACCGACCGAAACCAAACTTCATGAAATAATTTTCTCTGACTTAAACGCGTGACGTGTTTTATACACACATATTTCAATTGAAACACACAACAAACTCTTCCATTTGTCAGGTAAGTTATTTTACAAACAATTCATTCACCGAAACGCAAATTTTAAATAATTATGTAATAATTATCATAACTTCACATTAGTCATCAAAATTATCAACAATGCAAATAAATTTGAAGAATCAGGTAAAAATGTGTTAATTGTTTATAATGTTATTTCATTCCCTAATTTCTATTACATAAAATTACATTTTTTTTGACCTTCAATATTTCTTTACTCTTTTTAAACAATATTTGAATATATTAATAGATGTATTAAACTTGAAAGGATTATAAATTTTGTATATTTAATCTAATTAAATTTGTCAATAAGCAGAAAATTACATTAACCATGAGTATAAATGTACATTAGGTTACATAATTTGTGCTGCTGCGTCGAATGTCTCAAAACATTTATATACACGATCCGTTCGGTGTTTTAAAATAAATCAGAGAAAGAAGCAAATATTTACGTCAGAAACTCAAAAAAAAACAAGCGCAATATAAACACTTTCTTTGAAATAGTTGTCATTACTCAATTACGTTTGAAGTGATAGTAAATTGTACGTTAATATTAGATAACATTCCGTGAAATATATGTTTTATTTCAATCAATTTGTATTGAATATTTATTTTGTTTATAGAAAAGGAAATCTCAAAAATTATGAATTAGAGTAATTTAAAATCATTAAATAAATTAAATTTAAAAAAAATATAACATGTGTTTAGTTTTTATTGTTTTTGTGTGTTTCATTTTTTTAAAGAAACAGAAACTTTTACTTATGCTATTAGAATTAGCATATATTTATTTTGAATCGCTGGAAAAATATGTTTTTCTTTTAGTTGTAGTTATTAACTTGTGTGTATGAGATACTTCTAACATAAATTATACATATTTTTATTATCGTGGTATAAATCGTATTCCTTCTACTTTTGTATTTTTGAGTTTTGCAAGTATTTTAACTCGTAACTGCTATTATGCAGATTTAGGTACACTCACACTACAATCAAGTGAAATTGACCGGCTACATAAATAATGTATTCTCAATGTTGTAACAAGTAATTATATTTAAAACTTTATCTTTATATATTTATGGTATACTACTACTAAAATATGAAAAATAAAAAAAATCATATTAATTATTGACAAATCTACATAAACATATGAGATAAAAATTAGGAAAGCTCAATTTTAAATACATTCCCTGCAAATATACATTGAACATTGTAAATAAACAGGCAAATTATGTAACAATACAATGCTTTTCTATCCTTTTTAACAAGTAATTACTTGACCGTAAGTAATTAACCGGGCTGGAACGAAATATTATATTTTAACAACTATCGCGTCTATGCTATTGCATGTTTACCAGCTGATTGAAATTTATGTTATGCGAAAATATAGTAACCATAGAAAGCGCAATTATAAAGTTTTAGATTTAAAAAAGTGAAAAGGTCAAATTAACCGGATATTACGGGTAATATAATCAATTAGTAGAAACACAGTTTGATGCTTACATACTGGCAGTTTTCCTAGTTAACCCTCGTACATATATTTTTTTTTAAACCTGTTTTCGCTAATTAAATTATATAATCCCTTTTGTCTTCGAAGTCTTGGATTTTATGGTCGGTTAAACCTTTTTTTTGTTCTTCGTCTTATCCTCCCTCAATACAACTACACCATTCGGCAGGCCCCGAGGCGCGGACGACAACATTGACCCTTTACAATTTAGGATCTGTCGGGTTGCCCTTAAGATCCTAACGTCGAAGATGGAGCAAGAGAAATACAAAACAAAATTGAATTTTGTTTAAACAACATCGCATCTTGGTAGAAAGGGACGCGTCGTAAGAATGGAAGAGCGAGCAGAGCGATAGATAAATATAAGATGAAAATAATGGAGAGAAAGTTCCCAACATTAAATTTAATATTTTCGTTTCCCTCGTCGGGAAATTGAATTTTACTTAAATGAAATAAATTGAAAAGTGTATGCTAATATTAATGTCTGTATTATATATTATTTTGCAAATGTTACATTTTCTGACAATAATAATTAATTTCGTAACGTAAATTATTTATAATGCTTTAAATTAAAATCATAAATATATATATATTGAATGGATCAAATTGTAATCTGGGTTTAAATGAATGCTTTATTAGTAATTTAAATCAATTAATTAATACATATAATTCATTTATAATTAATTATTTAATGTATATGTTTGCTGTACACTTTCATTTTCGATATTTTATACAATGCAAGAGATTATTTATTATATGTATTATGCATGAAACGTCCGATTTCGAACTGAAAGTTTGGTTTATTATATAAGTAAAACGAGTGTCTGAAAGGCTGATCAAGTAGATATAATATAAAACTACTGCTACTACGATTTATTTTCACAGTAAATAAAATAGTAAAAAATACTATTTTTTATGATAATTTTAGAAGAAAAAAAAAATAATTGTTATAAAATAAAGATTTTGTTATTGATTACATCAGAATATATCTATAATTTGGAACATTTGTTGATATCAACTAAAAGTTTGAAAGCTATTTCGATCTAAATGCAATTATAATATAGTCAACCTTCCTATAACGCAATTAATTAGTTGTGAGAGTTACCATATATGAAAAACAAGTAAATATTTTAATTAATTGTGTAAAGAAGTTAATGAGTGTAATTAAATTCTTAACAAATAATGCAGCGCGAATGAACTAAGTTGGTCGTTGTTTAACATCATTTCGAGGAGGATTAATGTAGTTCAGGGCCGTAAACAGAACAATTTGTATTATTAAAAATCTCATCAACGACGATTGCATTTGGGAATAGAATTATCCCAGAACAATATGAAATTACGCGCGCTACGAAACATTTCGCCGACATATGAAAGCATTCTCAAAACGAGCGAAACGTGGACCAACCAATAACAACAACACACTCATACACAAACAACATATTCAGGGTGTCCCAGTTTAAGGGCTTGAGGGGGTGACGAACAAATAAAAGGAGCAGCAGGCTGCGTTTAATTACATTTGTTATATTTTTATCTTTTCTGCCTGATGAGAGAGAGCGAGATACTAGCAATGCCGAGAGAAATAGTGATGAAAATAAAAGGATAGAACGATGCTTTTTTGCGAATTTTATTTTGGAAGAATTGAGGCCAATAAAAAGTCCTCAGGGGATGGCGCGTGGTATTCTTCTTAAAGTTATTAGTTATTTCCCTCTTAATACCGCATTTCTCATTCGAAATGGTCGCTTTATTGTTAATATTAGAATTGTTATTAGTTTGTACGTGTATTAGCGTTAGCTCGAGTAGTCATCAGAATGTAATTATTGTGCGCCGGCTGAGCGCATGAATATTTAATGTCTGTGCCTGTTGCTGCCTCCCTCATTGCCATCTCTAGCCCACCTCTCTGTCCAAAAACCAGAACCCTACAATCCATATCCACTTACCACATAATACTCGAAATTTCCACTTATTACTTACACCCTGCAGAAGCTTTTCAGATCAAAACTAAGTCCTGAATATTTCACCCCTTTGTTGCACAGGCAACGGACACTAATATATTTTACATTAATTTCCTATAATTTAACAAATTAACATAAATAAACATAATTCAGGTGCTATTAACCATATAAATCTACTTCTATTATTTTGAAATATATAAATTATTGAGATGTTATCAAGTAAATGTATATCAAAAATATTTACATTACTTTGCATCTTACACAAAAGCCGTTAAATCTTCCTTTTCCATTACAAACATCTGTTGAAAACATCAGAGATAAACCGGAGAAAATAACTTCTTTACGGAACTCCGAGCATGAAAAGAAGTTATAATCAAATATATTGTACGATTGGACAGGAAGTGAATGCATGCAAAACGAATTGCCACGTTTCCATACTAATTTCCCAACGGTAATGTTTATGTGATACACAAATGCCTGTAGAGCATTTTTTTTCGCTTATTCTTCTTATTATTATTCTCTTTTGTGTTTGATGTATATTCTGTTCCACACCATTCCGCGGCTTTTGAAAGTGATAAATGATGACGTACAAATTAATAGTCGACATTCAAGAATTCACTTGTGAGCACATACATATCCACATATACACACATCATTTGCATTCGCGGTTGGAGTTGGGGATGAAGAGAAGAACGGCGGTATTAACAACATTTTCTCTCTCCTCTCCGACTGCGATTCATCATACGATGGGTCTTAATGTATGTGCGTTTGGTAGTATAAATGACAATGCGTATCGGATGGGTGAATGCGCCGGGTACATTAAATGTAGTGCTTGAAAGCCGGCCTCACCAGACCCTCTTCTCAATGTGTCATTATTTATATGCGGGGAGCGATTTGCATGAGATCACTTACACACTTCATTAAAACCGCTTTTCGGCGGAACCCGTGTTTGCTTTGTCTTTTTGATAATTCCTAATTACACTGTACAACAAAATGTAGCTTTGTATTAGATTTGTAATTAGCATTCATTGGATTTTATCATACATCTTTTATGACTTTTTACAAATTGAAAATCCAAATACAACATGAATGAAATGAAAGAGCTCAAATCCATTCCATATAGTTTAAAATGCTTCAATTTGAATAGATGGTACATAATTTATGCAATTTGTAGGATGGATTTGAAAAAGTCATGATGCTCCGGTAGTATATATCGTAGTAAAAGTCCATCATGTTCTTGTATTTCTATGTTTAAATTCGTCTTATATTTGTATAAAGTGGTATCAATAAAATCAATTTATTGTTTCTCCGTTAGAATTTTTTAACCTTTCATAAACTGCGTCCTCCAAAAACCTGTTTGATATGAAATTCTCTTTTTTATTTCAATCAGAATAAAGTTATTACCTTTTCGTTAATATAAATTAGTACTAAATAAATCTTCAGAAATTTAAACTAATTATGAAAATATATGTGTTAAAAACTATCATATTATAAACGTTACTACACTCAATAATAAAAAAATTAATATATGTACTTAGGTCACGTTCAAAATAAACGACTGATATACAGAGAATATGGAAAATAAGAAATTAGAACTGAAACATACACCATTTTTGTTTTTTCCCGACGTATAAATAAAAATTCATATTGAAAAATATGACGAACAAAAATATGAAACAAACAAACAAACATACACCAGTAATAATCGAGTGATTGAGTTGCGACTGGAAATTAATTTTCGTACGGCGATAATTCTATTGTATCTGTCGGATTTGTTGCAGTTATTATTATTGCGCTTGACAAATCCCCAAAATATATCATTTTTTCGTGTCATACAGGCATTTGTTCGTTGCCAAATATGTAAATCTCAATTAATTTAATTAAAAATAATATATACACATATAAATATATGATTGATATTATTGATGCAGGTTTGTATCTGTAGTTATACACGAATTTATGCATTTAATAATGAATTGCCTTTACATCAATCAATAGGCTCTATTTTCTTTATTGTCATTTTCTGTTTCCGCAACTGGAGCGAATTTTTAACAATCCAATTGAAAAATTTCGCATTGCATGAAAAAATACAACGTGAGTGACACAGAACAAACATTGTTTGCGGTTTCGGAGTGCTTCAAATAACTGTTTACTTTTCTCTTTTTGCTGTTTTTTTTTTTAATTGTAACTTTTAATATTGTGAAATTCGGCGATTTCCAATTGAGTGCACGAAATAAATAGCGCTTCTGGAAACAAGTTTAAAAAGCACGTAGTAATAAAATCGCGTTCAGTTTATGCAATTCCGGAAGAATTATACATTTCCAAAGCTTTTGCCTTAAAATCTTATTGCACTTTTGCCGTTGCATTCGCTTATACTTTTGCGATGGAGGCAATTCGAAAGCGGATCAATTCCAGTTTTAAAATATATAATATGAATTATCTTGATGCAGCTTATTTATGTGTATTTAAATTTATTGCGTCCCGTGAAATGTGGTCACAAAATACCGGAAAATCGGTGAGCACAAAAGCGCACGGTTTTCAGCGAAGGTAAAATATAAATTCATATTTCATGTAGAAAAATAAATTAAAATTCAACGACAGCATATCATAATATGGATGTAGCCAGATTCTGTCAGAGTATCATAATTTAAAAATAAAGGTTTTGATCTAGAAAATGAACTGGATTTTACGAAAATTAGCAATGGAATCAGTTAAACAATCAGAAACAAAGGGATGGTAGTAATAATGAAGATATATTTTTTACATTTTTATAAAAATATAATATATTATATATAATTATATAAATTAATTACTAACGTTAAATTGAGTTTCTCAGACACTACGTGAGTAATGTTGTTACGAAAATGCGAAATCATTTTTTTTTAAATGGATTTCTCTGTTATTATGATCGAATTGAACAGCATTGATTGAATTGAGATCAATGGTTATAATCTGTATTATAAGAGAAGAAAACTCTTAACTTCAATAAGTTTTATAGTTGCTAGTCGTTTCGATAGAATTAGAACCTATCAACAGTGATAAATTAATTTGTAACTGCTGCAATCATTCAATTCCTCATGGCACTTGAGATAACAACCAATGATGTGTTTTTCCTAAATGAATACATCCTGAATACAATTTATGCAGATATAATACATGTTATACGATATTTAGGCAATAGAATTAATATTCATTTTGCAGGTTTTTCAAGAAACATAAATTCGATTTTGTATTTTATATAAGAAGCTCATAATTCTTCTTTTTTTTTTATGTTGTGAGTGAATTAATAAAGTTAGTGCTAGTAGTTTTTATATATTGGTTTATTGAAAAATTATTACATAATGAATTAATTATTCACATTATATTATTGTCTGTAATGTGTACATTGATTTAAATTGAATTAGAATGTATTAATTTTTTTTACATAAGATTTAAGAGTAGAAATGTGCTTTTTATATAAAAAAAATATGTATAAAAGAAACATGAAACTTTTCAAATTGGTATGTTGTTTCCAGGTGAAATCAAGTATTTATGATGTTATGCTTTGAAAACATGCAGCAAAGATGAACTTTCTCTATTACTCATTAGGCCTTCATATGCACTTATTTGCTTTTTTTTTCTTTACAAATGACTTATGGTCGAGGCGTGTGTTTTATCGCAGTCTGCATTCATCACTTTGATGAATGCGGCCAGAAACGTGCGAGATATACGAAAATTGTGGAAGACGGCCAAAATCGCCATGGCTGAAGCTGCTGACCCTTCACGCTCTAAAGATCTTACTTAACAGCAAAGTACGCAAACTTCAACAACAACAACAGGAACGCGGTAAATAAAAAACTGGTGCTTAAACTAAAGTGACTGATCTTATGCAGATCCACATGTATTTTACGAAGAATGTTCGCCGTTTAAATGTCTCTATTTTCTTGTTGTATGTTTACATCTCTCTCCGAAATTCCAAGCAGTCGCATCGCGTTAGCTTTTCGAATGATTGCGCAACGCCGCGGTAAAGAATTACTTCGAAGTGAAGTTCTTCTATTGAAACACCTCAACATTCAAGTAGAGCATCAAATAAGTTACATTTGTGGCACTACTTGAACAATGCAAGACGGACGACATGAAGGACTTATCAAGGACATATTTATAAAAGAAAATATTTCCCCGCTAGCTAAATATATCTAACAGAAAAATGAAAATAACCTCAATAGTATAAAAAATAGAAGTTGAACGCACTGTGAAAAATAGGAAATAAAGTAATATTGGAATTAATTAATTATACTTCTGGTCAAAAGTAACTAATACAAAATATTATTTATTTTTGCTACAAATGTAATAGGCCTTAACATATAATTATAATAAAGAATAAATAAAGTTTAATAAAAAAAGTTGTCAATGAGTATTATTCAAATACGTTAGACTTGTTGTTTGCTCAAAACAAGAGGTTAAAAAATTGAAATTCGGTGCCAAATGCTTGTCCGACTATTTAAAAAGAATATGAAAGGAAAAACATATTGGATTTAGATGTCGCCTATGAATAAATAATAAACGAAACTGCATTTCGAGGATCCGCCCATTGCAATTATTTTCAGAATTGACTGAGTTGTTTATGCGCGTTGAATAAGAGAGAAAAAAAAGTAACAACGTGGATTTCTAAAATTATAGGCCAAAACGTTTAAAACTATTTGCATCCATGAAATTTGCAACTTCTTCAACCTTTTCAGCACACTCATTTAAATAATTTTAATTAAATTTAACGTTTTTTTTTCTTGTCTGCATAGTGCCTACATATTTGAATTCTTCTTATTTTTATGAATTGTGTAAAAAAATGTAATTTTGATTATTTTTTGATTTTTACTAAAGTGTGTCCCAAAATTACCGCAAGATTTGAATTAAATAGAAAACACAGTTTTTAGTCAAATTGTTGCAAATGGCGGCAAATTCAAATCTTGCGTTAATTTTGGGACACCCTTCATATGTAAAATGTACAAATTAGATGTGACATGTCACGCATAGTGTGGATATAACAAACATAAAATTGTGAAGTCTTATTCTTAACTATCAAACGAGATGGAATAGGCTGCAAACAGATGAACGAACAAATTTTAGATTCGTTAATTTAGGTTATTTTGGTATAGTTTTATGTAATGTTTTAACTTTTATTTTGTGAGAATTTATTATTATTTATAATCTGCATACTGATTTTATTATTTATGTATAAATACACGAATTCAGTGCCGAACAATAACAGCTTGATCCACCTTCATTAATATTTATCGTACATTTATATGCATAATAAAGTAATTTTAAACAGTACAAATGAAATGTTATATTCTCTTTCAGAATAATTTACTTTAAAACTTAAATATAAATATTTTTACAAAATATATTTGTTGTTTGTATTAATTTATATTATATAATTATTTTACATTTTTTTTTAATGAAATATATCATTTAATGAGCTGTATATTGGATGAAAAAGATTAATTTTCTGAGGTATTGTCGACTTTTTTTTTAGTAACTATAAAACTGAAATAAATCATTCGCACTTTAAAATGCTTTGGCACGGCTTCAAATTGTGTCAAACGTCGTGATGTTAAGGACAATTGGTGTTGTTCTAATTCAGGAGAAGGCGGTAACCTGACCAAATGGCAAAACTTACTGAAACTCGGTACGCACTTTAAATATATACTTTTCGTTTCGCGTTTTCCCATTTTATTCTATTTTTCAATATTTCAACGCGCTCTCCACTCTGCTCCGACTGTAAATAGAGCAGAATCTCTGCAGCATCTATTAATCAGCCTCTCATTTGGTGCTTACTGCAGTTGCGTCGTGACGATTTCGTTTGAAAACAAATACAAATATGAATAAACAGGAGGATTACAGAAAGGTGTTACTACTATTATCGAACTGGCTCCGGAATATTTGTATTCAACAAGAGGTCAACGGCAGATTTTACGAGGAATGTTGAAGGATAAAACGTATTCTGTACAGTTTCCAGCTGAAATTTCAGTACTAAAATATATACGGAGACTGCATACAGGTTGCTACTAACTTACCCTGTCCTAAAATAACCCACCGAGTAAACGAAATAGATAATTTTATAAGATTAGTTAAAAACTAAAATAAACTATTTCTCTAATTTTGTTTAGCTAATTTTCAATAGTAATTATGCTATACGAATTGAATAATTAAAAAAAAACAATAATAAATATATTCTTGAAAAGTAACTATTATGAAATTGTTGAAATTTATTTTCCGACTTTACATTTACAAATTTTAACAGTTTCAAAACAATCTATTTATTTGCGCAAAAAGATATACATTAAGTATAATAAAATAATACTGCATAATTTCGTTTTTTTTATACATACATACATGCATGCACTTTTCCATTTAAATTTAGATAGAAGACCAAACACCATTAGGCTTCTTACACTACGCCAAAACAAAAGTTGTTTACAGTTTTAGAGTGCATTGATCCTCTAGCTTTTACGAACAATTGTAAACTAGCCGATACTGGCAACATCAAAGTGGAGTTATATTTGGAAAAAAAAAAGTAATTGTTAACATGTACTGATTTTTTTTTTACTTTTGTAATTCAATTATACATATATCAAGTTATATAAATGAACTTTTTAATTTATTGACATTTTTTACGTGACTAGTTCAAATAGAAATTTAAATTATTTAGACTTTTTTTTTATGTATGTTACATTTCCAAATAGAATAGCGAGCAAGCGTGCACAGTTATATGCAATTAGACACTAATTGTATTTTGCTTTTTTTTTCTTCGTGCAGCTTTGCGTTTATCAAATGCAATTATGTAAGCTGTCGCGCGCAGTGAATACAAGTGGCAATAGGATTGATTCCGAATTAATGCGCTCTTCCTTAGTATGATGTTCAATTTTCTATTTCGACTACGATCGCTGGCTGATAAATTGATAAATTAAATATTGTATTTTGAAAATGTTCCAAGTATATTTGAAATGACATCCAGCATATGATTAAAAGATCCGTGTTCAAAGAAGATTAGATCTAAATAGCACAGGGTCAGCTATTCAATTAGCGCAGTCCGTCGGCATGCTTAAATTTGCCAAAGTTACAATAATCTACTCTCTAACTCTAGATTAGATCGTAATCCTAACACCGAGGGTTAGCGGTCACCCATACCATTAGTGTAGACGTGTCAGAAAGTAGCGTAAATGGGTTCAATATTATTCTAAATATAAATTTATTTCAAAACATTGTTCCGCAAACATATCAATTTATTCCATCTCATTCTGATGAAATGATTATGATACTAATTCAGTACTTTTAGTAAAGCAAATACCCTTTCTGATGTCAGCTATCTATGGAAATTCTAGTTACATATGTATTGCAAATTCATTGAGGACATTCATTTGATGGGATGTTATATAAAACATTACAAAATTAAATAATTATTTATTTATGTAATATTTACTTTCAATATTTGTTAACTCTATATTGACAAAAGAGTATCTCTACAATGCAAAAGTTAAAATTTTATATAATATATCTGTTTGTTCATAATTTTAAGAAACTCATCATTGTTGTAGTTCATCATTGTGCAAAGGGTTATTTTGTTGATGCAATTTTGATGCCACAAGCTGCTCTTCGACAAATCAATACATACGTACAAAACGAAATTAATTCCTACAACTATTCACGTTCAGTGTATGAGCCAAATATAGAAAGGCCAAGATACCCGCTCACACAGATCACCTGACATCCAGAAACTGCGTACTTTATTTATACTAGAAGCCACATCACGCTGTCCATCGACTTTGAAGCAGGTGTCACCTTTATATTAAGATCATTCAACTCTTGGAAGGAATTCAACATAATATATAATTAGAATTTAAAGTTTATTTAAGACTGACGTATTATATATATTAAATACAGTATTGTTAATATATGTATGAATGTCCTTTCTTGTGAATAAACGATATAGAAAGGTTACATATTACTCTAGAAAATTAATGTTATGTTATGTATGATTTATATTAAAACTTTGTAATTTCACTTTAATAAGGCTACAATTAGTTTTGAGATTATTTTAAATTTTAATACTAAATATGATATACATTTATATTGTACACAGCAGTGGAACTTTAATATTTGAGGGACTTAAATACATTTTTATTTGGGCCCCCCTATCAATCCTTCCACCATCCTCGTTGCAGAGTTCGGCGAGATTGTAGTTGCGCCAAGGATTTAACTCTTTAAAAAAAAAAAAATTGTTACATCTTACCTGTTTTTTTTTTCATTATTCAATATTACCTACTGATAAAAGTACATCTAGCTTCAATTTACATTAGTTGCATCCAACAGTTTTCATCGTCGGAAGACAAAATTGTATTTAAAAATTAATAATTCCAATTGGAATCACTCTGGCTGGAAAGGGTTGAAGATTTTGATTAGGACAATTCCAATTATCATTATAGCATATTTAGTTTGCGTATGTTTGCAAAACAGAAGTTTATAGAAGTGAATTGGTCCGTTGCGCCGACATGTGATTAAGCTTAATGGAGCTGAAAAAGATTCCTTGAAGTTTTCATTGTCCTTGCTCCTTTTATTTGCTAGGTTAAGCAACTAATTTGGCCGAACTAAATTGCCTTTTAATGTCTCACCGACGATGCGGGGAATGGAAATCATGCGCGACCATCAAAAGATGTCCCTTTGCACCTCGGTACGAGAGATGCGAACATTGAGAGGTCCTCTGCTCGCGTGCCCTTTGATTGCATGCCCTCCTTCTTCTCTGAGTCCTGCCATCCCGCAAAAGGGTTCAATTTGCGTGTATTCATCATCCAACGAAGAAACGCTCTGAAAAGCGTTACGGAAACCCAGCCGAATGGAAAAAGGAATAGCTATTAACTTTTAATCGGATTAGAACTATTTAATCTGATTTTATTTCGAATACAAACTTGATCATCATTTCTTTTAACGGAAGCTCGTTTTCAGCATGTTGTATATAAAGAAAAAACAATTAATTTTATTATCTTTGTCAAAGTTGCAAATATTACAGGAATTGTTATATATTACTACTGTTTGTAGTTGTTGCAGTTGTGATATTAATGGTGAATGTAGAAACAAATCAAGTAAACAAAAATAGGTACATTATTTCCTGGAGACACCGATCTTAGAAGCCCTAAAGTATTTTAACAAAGAAAATAAACAAAACGTATTAATATTCATGGTTAGTATTATAAATATTTTTTATTGTATTTGATTTAAGTTTGATATTTTTCTCGCTGTATTCATGTTTTGAGTACAACATTGGATGTTATCGGATTTCCGCGTATTTATTTATTTTTTCTCTATGTTTTGGATTCGTCTCGCTGTATGCATTAATCATTCCATTGCGTGTTCCTCCCGACAGCAGACAGGAACATTTTCCATTCATTTGTCAAGAGAATAAAACTAAACCAGGATTGCATAATGATTGTCAGAAAAGAATTGAAAATGAAAGCGTAACTGCGTTGATATACCACGTTACAATGGAATGGTCAGTTCCAATTTTTTTTTTCAATATCACGTTGAAATGATAAATTCCTTCACGAGGGATTGCAACAAATAATAAGTGTTTGAACTAGGCGCAAAATATTTATACAATTTAAAATTTTGATCCAAGATATTTATTACCAAATATGTATTCAATGTTTAGTTTATTTTAATTACTATTTCGAGCTACTATATGCAATTGTTGATATTTCATATAGTTTATGTATGAACACGCATCAAGCGGAGCAATTTGGCTATGAATTTGGCGATGAATCATTTTAAAACGTAATAATAAATGCATAAATCGTAGTAATAAACACATTTAATGGTTAATAAAGAGATAATGGCAATATACTGCGTGCTTCGACATATAAAAGTTTACTAAAATATAAATGATGTTCGCACAAATGTTAAACAAGCAACAACTTTCAGCAATTCAAGACCTATCATTTTTTCTTTGAGAACGATTAAAATCAGAAACATTTACATAATAAACAGTATTAATAAATTCGAATTTCATTGTTCGAAAACAATCCGTTTGATTTCGAAATTCTTTAATTAATTTTCATAAAATCACGGATCATCAAATAATAATTATAAACTGAATAGCTTTAACAATATATGAAATTAATTATTTATAGAAAATAAAAATGATCTTTTATGAAGGCTATAATAAAAATAGATTTATATAATTTAATAACAAGATTTCGCATGAACGATGAAAATTGATAATCGAAATGATTGTTCAGAACCGTTTTTTAATCGATCTTTTATTATTGTATAAGAGGAAGATATAATTTTATAACTGTAGTAAGCAGAAAAAAGCCGACATGTTTTTGTATTGTTTTTTTATGTGAGGAACACAAATAAATTGCGCGTGAGAAAATCGCAGACTGCGCTCTCAAAAAACACGTTGGAACGATGTAAAATAGTAGCGCATGAGCTTCCAACACTCTTAATAAATCAACCAGTCTGCCTCGAAGAAAGGAAGAATTAAATGTATTAATTTAGGTCATGAATATGAAAACGCAATTACTATATAAATGACGTTCGCGAATGCATATTTATTGAGAATATCAGCGATGCGAAAAGCAGAAATCTTGTTTTCGATTCTCTGAATTGGAATATTTGCTATGCCAGATGGCGTCATGCAGAAAATGACGTATATTACTTTAGCGACGCGTCTATATTGAAAACTTTACTTTGTGTGATTTCAAATGGAATAAACATGATGTCGAATACATGTCATGCAAGTAGAAAAGTACGAATACATTTGAAGAAAATTGAAACCTGTTCTAACATTTTCTTTGAAATAAAAGGAAATCTAATAATAATAATTGAAATAATAATTTATTGTATACATACAAAGGATTTTACTACTCAATTAAATCTAATTCTGTGATCTTTATTATTTATTACAAAATCAAGATATTAAATCCATAAATATAATTATGTATTTTAATGATTGAAATTATGGCATAACAAAATATAACAGTTGAATGTCAGGAAATCAGCTGATTTAAACAACTTGTTGAAATGCATATCCACTCTAGTGTCTTATTCAACTAAAATGTAAATAAGCAATCTAAAAACGTTCTGTATTACATCTTTAAAAATACATTATTTGTATCCTCTTATTATATTGTCGAGATATTTGTAAGCTACTTATATTTTCTTTTTGGCGATTTGTTAACTTTGCAAAATATTTCTTCTTCAACTGCAATCCTATTAAGCAAATTAAATGACATTCTGTTCATTTCTCGTTTCTCTATTACTAATCTGCAATGCAAAGCTTCCATCATCTTTTACTTTTTTACACGTTTTTCATTTGCGTGATTTATTATATGTATATGATTTGTGCCAAATATCTCAGCTTAACCTTTTTGTGACATTTTTATGTTAAACGTCAAGGATGTGAGGAGATACTGGTACATATATGCATTGAAAGTATCGATTAAATTTAGAGTAGATTGTAGACCTATAAAAGTAATGATCACTTATATTTTTGCACATCAAAGTGAACGTATTGTCCAACCTTTAATTAATTTCGGTATCCTTTTGTTAGGATTTCTCTACAATAACGTGATGTTCAATCAATCACAATTGTTCTATAAATTATCAATCTGTAACTATTAATAATTGGCCACTGGACAATCGCCCAGGATTTTCTTTCGACGCGATTTCATCGCGAAAAACTATCGATCAAAACATGTATCCACGAAAGTGACTTTCAAATTCGATTCAACGCGAACACTGATACAGGATATATATCGATGCATTGCGAGATTACTTCGGAAGGGAATGTCCCATCACATTGTAAATGGTTGATATGGAATGGGATGCTAGTGCAATGCTTGCAGAGACTATATATATTTGCTTGTGGAATAGTACATATTTTTACTACGTAATATTATAGTATATACCAGGGGTGGCCAAACTGTGGCTCGCGAGCCGCATGCGGCTCTTCAAGAGTCTTTTTGTGGCTAGTTGACACAAATATTATATATATTTTATATTATGATTGAGATTTAAAAAAAAAAATATACCAAAAAGTTTAGGTGCGGCTCTCAATATTTTCGGGTAGGTAACAATGGCTCTTACTGCAAAAAGTCTGGCCTCCCCTGATATATACCCTGCAAGATTTTCAGTATTGATTGTTTCGTCGCGTTCTTTACAGAATGTTACAAAAACTGAATCGCTGAATGCAAAGACTAGATATAATCTTTCTGCAGATTGGATTGATAAAAGTAATTAAATTTTAAATTTATAATTGAGTTAAGATGTTTAGCCGTCAGCTAAATCGAGTTAAATCTCTACCGAGATAATTCAATCTACCTTACTAATGCTAACTGCGATCGATCGCTTCTCTCTATTATTCAATGTCCACTGTACTTTTCATTTGTTTCAGGTACCTTCAGCTTGGAAGTGCTCGAAATCCGAGATCCAGTTCGCAATTAGAATTCTACTAGTCATCTGCACTTCGATATATTCAACAACCGATTGTTTTTAATCAAGTATTTTCATTGTGGATTTCATCGGGGGGCGGCAACTGATGGACCTCGATTGTGAGTCCGTCGAGGCCGTAATGAAATCTGACGACGAGATGACTCGTGACAGGTCTTCGGGGACGGCAGCAGCCACCGTCGCAGCCGCCGCCGCAAACCACAGCCATTTCACAAGTGAGTCTCTACCTCACCCACACATTTCTCGCATCAACGTACCCCATTAACATGGACGATTCTTTCTGTGTTTAATGCATATATATATATACACAAACGCACACAGAACCATAGCCATCATCATCATCCTCATGTGTGGTCTCACACTATTATTCCTGGATCTCGTCTTTCGCTGGGGACGAAGGGAGTGCAGTAACGGACACACACAAATGTCGAGATCTCGCACGTTTCGAATTCCCCGGAAGCCACCCTACGGCCGAGTGGAATGCGAAATTTGATTCGCCTCCCTTTCCGCAGAAAGAATAAAATTACTCTTCAAAAAATATAAAAGGAAAATGCGGCAAGTGAATGCTGACTTCATAAGGAATTATTTAGAGGTACACTCTCCATCGTTCACCATCACCTGAATCCCAATATGTTCGAATCATGTATTTATTTATTATTAACTTCAATTTAGGTATATACTATATTTACGCTTTCTATAAACATAGAAGGTATTTTAATATGTTGTAACACGTCAGATTGAAGATATGCTTCTTACTGCCACTAGAGCACTACGTTTCTTCTGCTCTCCTTTAGAGCAGTGTCTACTAAACTGTGTGCCGCGAGTGTGTCGCAAAAGTAATTAATTATAGGTAAAATATTTGATCTTATAGTTTATTTTGTTGGTATTTTTATTTGGTGTGCCGCAAAATAAATTATCCATCCATTTGGCCTAAAATATAAAAATATTGATTTTAAGAGTGTTATTTTTTCATTTTCATTTTGAATTATGAATAGTTCTCGTTGCACGCATTAGGTATGTCGCCAGAAAATGAAGAGGGATTTATTGCTTCGGTCGAAGACGCAATTTCACCGTGGTTGGCCCCTTCGGTCCTTCCGCGCGAAAAAAACTTGAGTTGATATTGTTATTATTCGAGGAATAATTTCCAGTCGGTGGGACACCGTAACTCATTCCAAATTAAACCTACCGCCCTCCCGTCGCGTAGATTTGTTAGCGGGATGCGCAACCCTCGACATAGAAAAAAATAACTAGAGAGAGGGAGAGAAAAAACTATGTTTATTTTGTTTTCTGCGTTAATTACAATTTAGTTGCAATTTAAATTCGCACAGCGAATGTTATGTAAATGGAATCAAACATGGAAAGAAATGTGGAAAGGATGGATGACCTCAAAGAAACCATATAGGTAGGGATCTCTCACATAAAACGCAGATTTGTTCACATTATTCGCTTTATTTTATTTTTGTATCTTCTAATTAACTGCCGAATTTAAAATTTAAATTGTACCAAGGTCCTGATTAACAAATAGCAATTTTGCATACTGAATCACAGCGAAAATACAGGAAGATGATGATTTTTTAGTTGGAAGTTGTGGAACGGACGGATCAAGTTTGAATTGATTGCTTCGACCTAACGTGAAGGCTGTTAAAAGTTCAACGAAGTATTGAATTCATTCTACAGGGCTTGTGGAATGGAAATTTGGTATATCCGAGCTCGATAATCTTGAAGATAATTAAAGTTAATATTTCGAGCGACCGAGGGTTTTTCATAACAAAAGAGAAATGAATCGGATCCCACGGGGGAAAGCTCACAAATTAAGGGCTTATAGGGCCTGGCTTTCCGAAACTGGGATTTCATTAATTGCGCAGCATTTAAATCAAGGTCATTTTCGTTATCATCATTTAATATATGTACTTTGTTAATATTAGTCCACTTATTGAAACAAATTTATATTAATCAAAAAATGCAGATCATATTCGCATGTGTGATTTGCTACATCAGCAACAATATTCATGGATCGAAGATCACTTATTCCTATTTAATATTTCCAATGCGATTCACAAGCCTATCAATCATTGCAATTATAATGCATAGGCTTCATTAACGCTGTTATAGGTATGTACACAATTAATATCTAAAATAATGAAACAATTCAAGTCTCCAATATTGATTATAATTGATTATAATGGTGCAACAAACTAGAAACTGTCATCTATTTGAGAAAATGTCACAAGCTCAGGTCTATATGTAAATAATTACGTGTCATATTTGTGTATCGATTCAATACTTCCCTAGTTAGACGACATTTTAGTTTTTGACGTGTTTCACGAATTTGGCGACATTTATCACAGTAACATAAATTAAATCCGGTTGCGTCCCACTGAATATGTACGTGTATTGGATTTGCGGCTACGTTTATACGAGCAATGTAATAGACAAATTATGTGTGGTCTCATCGATTGTATCCCAAACATGGATATTTACAGTATACTCCTATTATCGTTAACAAACAAATGTAAACTTTTTATTACTAATTGATTTTATTTACGGATAAGTTTAAATAGTAAGATATGATAATTACTCATCATATCTTACTATTTAAACTTATCTTACTTATAGTTATAAACTTATAGTTTAAATTGCGCATCTTAAAGTATACAAGTTATAATTATATATATATATAATGAAAACATTAATATTAATAAAACACTAATCAATCATTAATTGACTATATTTTAAAATATAAGTATTTAATCAATAATAATGAACAATTATTAATATTATTTTTTCAGTTTTTGTACATTACTTTTACTAGTTAGCTGTTTATTTTATTTTTATACCATTATGTAGCTGATTATTAAGTTAGTGGCCTTTTTTTAATAATAATTTAGGTCTATTTATGTGTACTGTTCATTATATTTAATCATACAATTGATTCAAACACCAACTCTATTATAAATAATATATAGCATAAAATAATGTAGTCATGACACAGTTCAATACATCAATCAGTGTGCAAACAAGCGACGCATTTTATAAATAAACTTCCCTTCGTTGTATGTATTCTTTTTTTGTTTGGAATAAAGGGTAACTTTATTATTTTCTCTTTTTTCCAATTCACATGCTGCTATAATGGTTTCAATGGTCAATTAAATTACTTTATATAATGAATTTTCGTTTAATATGATGAACTAATATTTAAAATTTTACACAAGTTAATTAAAATTTATATGGAATTTGTTGACACATATTTCGTTTGACATTTCAGCTGGCGCAATGTTTTGTTACGGAAATCTTTTTGTTGTTTTCATTAGAATACTTTGCAACTTTGAAGACATGAACATTTTTAATTATAAATCCCAATAACGCAGATAATGTAATTATCTCGTTTCGTGTGGCTGCGATGAACATGCATGTTTGTGCATGTGTTTGTTCGTAGGACGGGTATTATTGATAGGCCCTGCGGGCCCTTTTTGGTGGTTAATTATAATCCCGTGGATTGCGATTTCAATGCGAACCATCCCCGATAATTAGCGAACCCGAATCAGAAATTCGCATCCAACCGTCTATTTGCAAGACCGTATCTTATACATCGATCCATATGCCTTCAACATGCATACGCATTTCGAAGTAAAGATTAGAAATAATGGTGAAATACGTGCAGAATATGTAAGATATTTCCTGTACGGAAATGTAGGCTGCAATGTTTGAAGAAAATAATTCAATCGTTATAAAAAAAATAACTTCATCATTGGTTTACTAGTCAGATGATCTTGTTTTGACAACGTTTCTTGAAAACAGCAGAAAACGTTGATTATTTTTGAGTGAAATTTTGTGTGAAACAAAATTACGTGGAATTATGTAAAAGTTTATTATATTCACAGAAATTAAAAAAAAAATACTTTTTCAGTAATACAATAATAACAATAACATATTGTAAACTGTTATCAAATATATTTGTTTGTGAATGTAGTGAAGGAATTCACATTAGATGATTTGTTTTAAGCCAATTAAGTTCATTTACAGTAGTACAAACTCGTTTCATAGTTTCCTGTTTCATGGCAAATTAACCTCGAGATAAGCATAATTACTTTTAATATTCTTCTGGCGTGGTAATTGGAGTTTTAATCGCTATTTACTAAATGTGGGCACACATTTCAAAAGGAAGCATGCGAAAAAAAAATAATTAAAAAACAAGTAGAAAGTCGACCAACATCACAGATATCATGTCATGCTATATTTTTGTGAAGACGAAAGTTTTCGAAAGTTATTAAAGGTGATGTTTATATGGAAAGTTGAGCCGCGATGAACGGGGTGGTTGGGTGTGCGTCTGTCACTTAGGATGTGGGGCTGCATAAATCGGGCGTGTGAAATGTAGTCTAATGGTCGGACGTTTTACGACCGAGCCGAGAATATTTTCTTCCTTCCAAACTGCACTCCAAGGAATATTTTGCCACATTTCCTTTAAATTCCCTTTTTCTTTCTTGTCTTCCTCCCACGTGCACTACTACATATTGGAGCATGCAAATTACGTGAATATATTTTAAACTATTAACCATTATTCTTCAATTAATGTACGCAATTTCATACAAGTCCCAAATATTGAAATCCATTTATGAAACAATATTTAATTTAACTTAAATTAATGAAACTGAATTTTGAAATGTACACTGAGGTCTGTTAATCAATTCGAGTCGAATTATTCAGAAACTTTTACAACAGTTAAATTAAATCTCTCGTACATTGCAAACTTGTAATGAGTTTGCTATAAACTTGTTATTGGTTGTATAAATTTTAAGGTCTATAACATAAAACTACAACATGTAAATGCCATATAATATAAAATATGAGACTGTATTTGATTAAATTGTATTTAATTAATAACAACAAAATGTTATATAAATATAATTTTATTTTGAAACTAAATGGTTTGGACCTCCATTTCTGATTTTCTTTCGTTCTTCCATGCAAGAAAATAAGATTCATGCCCTTTTATTTTTCATTCCCGAATGGCCTGGGCAGATTAAAAATGTAAAAATCGGCAATATCGCAAGTGTCACGAATATTTTTTAGTCCCGCAGTGGCACGTGTCGCGTGCGCCCTAGTCTTCCATGAAACTTTTATGAAAAAAAAGGGCCCTTAGCGATATTGCTCTCAGGCTGCAGAATTTTTAATACCCCATAGAAGCATTAGAAAACAATGAAAGCGCGTGGTTACCCAAGAACAGGTAAGCTGCAAATCTCATCGTCCGGATTACACAAAAAGTAATTCTATTGAATGCACGAAGCTTGGTTAAATTAAATCCAGCAAATTAAGCGAAACGTGCACCGGATTTAACAGTGATCGGAAATTTCATTTTTAATTAATAGCTCGTTAATGAAGGGGCGAGTTTAATTATGAAGAATCCGTGCTGTGAAATAATGATTACTATAATTTGTGCAGTGCAGGGACTCAAAAACGAAAGTAAATATAATGGAGAGTCTGGAGAAGATTGTAATAAATGCGGCCAGGCACTTTAATAAATTGAAATCTCGCGAATATTTATGGGCAACGGTGGAAAAGCACCAAAATGAATACAACCTAATGAAAAATGGAGCAGCATAATCGAAAACAATTTTTGGATTATAATTTCAATGCATGTACATACTTGAAACGGCTTTTATTGCCTCGAAATTGTTATTTCATTATAGTCAATGTGAACATATTGTACAAACAATTGCAAAATACTGTTTATTTGTTTTGCAACAAAAATACACATTTTGCAAATAGAAAATAATTGAAATAATTATAAAAAAAATACTCCAAATATTTTATAAAAATAAAATTGTTTGCATAACCTTCATGATAGAATATTTTATATATTTTATACTAAATAGAATATAATATAATAATCGTTATTAGAAAGATAAACAAAAATAATAACTACAGTAAAGTACAGTATTACGCGAGTTCCTGTAACGCCAATTTCTACAACATGATAAAAATATTGGGACAACTTTTTTATACAACGTGACAATCAAATGACTTGTTCTGCTGGAGACTATTATATATCCTTAATAATAATGATATGCTGATTCAAAAGTCCTAGCATTGTATAAATATACTTAGATTTGAGAAAAACAAAAACATACATTTACTTTCCTTTACTTACTCTTCTTACTAAGTAAGCAATAAACTTCTGAATAATCCTTCATAACAAATAAATCGTTGAAAAACTTGAAAAATTGCCGAACTTTGTCCATTCCTATTCTATAAAAGGAAAGTTTTATGTGGCGTGAACTGAAGATTATTCTGTTATAGTAGTTCTTGTTTCCAATACTTTCCACCCCAATAAAGCTTTCACATCAAATATACTCTGCACTAAATTTACATATCTAATGATTTTAATTAGTTATTAGTTATTAGATTATTATAATATCAATAATTGCATAATACAAATTATATGAATTTCGTTTTACGCTTTGACGGATCGCCGTATAAAAGACTTTTTTTAAAATGATCGAAATACTAATGAGGTTTCTATGCGATATATAATCTTACTAGCTTGTTATTCATCGTGCATCTATAATAGATATAATTAATAATTTAGATAACAGTGTTGTAACATATTATCGCTCAATATGCTAATAGTAATGCGATTTGTGTAAAATTAAACGTTTAATAATTCTATTTTGGTTACTTATCAAAATTTACCTGTAATTTCAATAATCATAGTGTGGCGGGTAAAACAGGTCAACTGTTTACCGGTAATAGAAGCCGTAGTTATTATTTATCGATCGATAGCTAACAATACTTACCAATTGTATTAAATGAATATATGATAATAATATGAATGTATGCAATTACTATTTGAATATTGATTTTAAATTCGTGAATGATTTGCAAAACAAAAACGATACTCAAAATATTCAATGTTTTGTTGAGACTCTCCAACATAATTTTTCATTCATCGTATTATAACAATATCTATATGATATATAAATATAAAATTTAGATTGGGTCCCCTTTTTGTAATTCCCGTTTGTGATGTAAATTACGCTTCGTCGGAGACATGAAAAATGTATCGCCTGGGTTTATACATATTTATACCCCTAACGGCACCGTCACGAAACAAACAGAACAAAATAAGAGCGAAACCGCACATAACACAACGGGGATAAAAACAAATAAAACTCTGTACTTTTTTTTATTTGTATATATGTTTGTTCATCTGTGTAAATATTTTGGGAATTATTTTGTTAAAAACAAACGAGTCACAATAGTTAAGTAACGTGTAAAGAGGGAAGTAGAGGGGTAATTGATGTTCTTTAACTGAAACAATTTACATAATACATATTACCGAAATATCCGAATACTTACAATTTTGTTCCAAGATGTGGGCGCTTGTTGATCCGCGTAAGAGAATAAATCGCATTTAAAGTAATAAAAATTTGAGAGAAAAACAGAGAGACAACAATAACATAATTGTAGAGATGGAGAGGCGTCGCGACGTCCGCCACCTGGCGCTGTCACTAATGCGAACAGAGAAATAGACGCAGGTGGTCCGAAAACTCGAAACCTTCCATTTCTCTCCACGGACTGCGAACGAAATTAAAAATTAGTGAGCTTTTAAAATTGAACCATTTATATCCGAAACAGTTTCATTAAAACCTAAATCGAGAATGAGAGGGAGACTGCGAAGTAATGCTTGAACGTGGATAGAGATGGAGTGGTACATAAAAATAAATAGGGGAGAATGACAGGAATTTAGATAGTAACAGGAGGATGTATTCTACTGCTGAAAGGAAGAGCAGTTTTCGCTTGAATAGCTTACGAACTAATGGAGCCATTTCGGATAGTGTTAATGCATCTCCATGGTAAAATGAGAAATTACAGGCTATAATTTTCACAACTGAAGTTCAAAGATAAAATTCCTTTTAATATATGAACGACTATATTTTATAGGATATTATATAAATAAAGTTTCACGCGAATCTCTCCATTATTAAATAGAAAATATTCGAGTGTATGGTTAAGTTTATATAATACTTAATTTATACCAACGATTTGTAAAAGCACATCTCGCCATTTTAGAGCAATACGTTGACGGATTAACAGGAAAATATTCTTAGCAGAGTTTGTCATTCTATCGTTACGTTAAATCTGGTTTGGATCGTTCGATGATTACGTTAATAATGTAAATAACCGCAAAAGCGCAGGATTACATTACTGCGGTTTACATTATGAATTCCATTACTCCTAAACAATTCCAATATTTTTTTATTTAATAAATAAATGAATGGATCACTGTCGATAGCGATATCCGTGTAATATTGTATGGAATTAATTAAATTACAATAATATTTAATAAAACAGTCACACATAAACCAATAAAAAAAACATGATTTTCCATCCAAAGTTTTTACATCAAATGTTTACTTATGTAATTAGTTCAGTTATTTGTATATATTGATTTAAATAGTATAATTTTTATTTTTGAGAGTAGATTTTAGTACTGTGTGATTGCTACCCATTAAAACCTCTTCCTTTCTACATCGGCATTCAGGTCCGGTATTTTGTAAATCTCCGCCAAACATATTGTCTTTGCTAGCAAGCACTTCACTTCGACGTGTGTTGGTCTCCACTACCAGTTTCTTCCTTTTCTCTCTCCACCCTCCATCATCGTCATCGTCTCAATAGAGACCACCTCTGAAAAGTATCTCTTGGCTCTTCAGCATCTCTCCAACGAACGTTCCTGGTTTACTCTTCTAAGATTTGTTTCAACTTTTCCCATCTGCAGCATCCAAAAAACATATGGGTTGTCATCTTCTATAAATACTATAATCTGGAAAGAAGTTAATGATTTCGTTAAATTAACAACGAACATTTTCTTCTAGAAACTTAAAGTCTTAATTTGTTAGAACGTTTTAATGCATTCCCTCTGAAATAAGTGTCAGTATGCGAGTGTGTTTGTTTTACAGGAAGGCGCTGATTCCATAATCCGATGGCGGCTTAAAGTTTCCGCATGTTTCTCCATATCTAAACTAAGTTTAAATTGGAATTAGCTCCGATGTTGTGAGTTAACTACGACGTGTTTGTGTGCAGCTAATTGTTTCATAAGCGACTCGTACAATTAATCGTTGGCATCCCTTGGCGCTAAGCAATAATTATTCATTTACGATTCAATTTCAAACATGAAAATATTAAAGAAAACATATTTTCTTCATGGCATTTATCAATCTAAATTACAGAAACCGTACGCTTGCAAACTATTAAACTGGAATTGTATTACTCGGCCAAAACCAATATTACTTTGTTGAATATGCAACGCTACTATTTCTAATAATTCTCGAACGTTGATTTCTAATAATGATGATTACACATTTGAAAATGTATGCAAACTAAATGTGTGCAGGTAAATTTAATTATGAAAATATTATTATTGTGAACATACAGTACAGCAACTCGAGAGCAGTGCAACCAAATTTAGTTAATTTGGTTAAACCCGAACTTTGCTCAATTATGTATGCAATTTAGTTACATAACTAATTTATTAATTTTTTATTATTTATTAAACTTAACTATACTTAACATGTTGTATTGTATGTACATTTATTGTCAAAAAATGTTTACCAGAATATCTTCAAAGAAAAATAAAATACACTGAATTTTTGCACGAACATACTCCTCGATCATACGAACGTACAATATTTATTATTTTTTACCCCTTTTTGGAAGGTATCATTGTTAATCGCGTGGCGTCTGATAAACACCGTTAAATATAACGTTAGTCATTGAGGAAAAAAATAAAAGATATTAGCTTCTTTCTGATTGTTTGTCTGATTCCATTACTAATTGTCGTAAAATCTCCGGTGCATCCGGCGATATCCTAAAATTCATTCAGTATGATGAAGGTACATAGATCGGAGTTGCCTCACCTTGCCAATTTTATAAGTTATGGTTTGTAGCTACTGGTCTCTTCCATACGCCGCGCGAGTAACAAAGTTCAGATATTTTTACATTATTTCAGTTATGGGATTATAGATAATGATGTAATTTTATATTAGCGAACATACGTTAGCGTGAGCATAGCGCTGACTATATTTTTATTTTATATTTTTTTAAACGTTTAGATGTAAAGATACAAAGTCTATTTATAATTATGTTCATGATTATAGCATAATGGAGAATTCCTCTTTTTATATACATTATTTTGTAACATTCAAGTTCATTTAGAATGTCGTTTATCTTTTTGCAAATGATGTTACGTTTCCTGTTTGTCTAGTAATTGAGGCCGACTTCCGTGCGACGAATCCCTCTTATCTCTCTTTCGTCGCCTTCCGTTATTATTATTTCTTATATACATAACCTAAGGATGGCTTTCTGGAACGAGAGCGACAAAGAAAGTTATAGTGTGAGGACGAAGTGGAAAGGAATGCATTATTCATATTATGAGCATAGGGGAGAAAAATAGTATTATTTCCGAGGTAAATGGGATCAAAAGATGTCGCAAGCGTTGGCGGTTTTAAACAGCCTGAAATTTAAATGTGTTTTCGTTACTAGAGTATAATGCGTGGGTTATTTTTAAATAATTCATTTTGAGTTTCTATTATTTCATTTAACGTTCCAATGCGGAAGAACTGTATTAATAACAAAAGCTTATCGATTTTGGTTCATCCATGCAATACAGTTGTCGCTGCAGCCCTCTTTGTTATGCAATTAATGCGTTTATTATCATAATATAGGAAAACCTACAAAGGGACTGTTGATAAATGTACATACAATAAATATTTAGTAATTAGAAGGATTTCGAATGTATTATTCAAACTTTGTAATATAAATTAAATGCAAAAGGTTTAGCCAGTAATATATCCGCAACTACTGCCGGCAAACGCGAAATAGTATTTTTTTTTGTATTTTCAAATATGCAAATATTTATTTACGCATAATGCCTTTCCATTTTGTTTTGTTTTTTGTGTTCATGTGCATCGATGGAGACGATACGCACCGTATGTTTAGTGCAAATTTGCAAAATTTTCAGATGACCCAGCGTGAATTTAATTTACCCCTCCGATCGATGTACGGACCCTTTCTGCACGGCCAGCAGCGGTGATAATAAAAATAAAAATTCAACGGCATGAATATATATGTATATATAGAGTGGGAGGGAGAGAACGTAGCCTAACCGAGAAAAGGAGGCGGCGGTGCAATCGAAGGGATGAATCGGAAGGATTTATTATTAGGGCCGTCCACATACGAAAATAACGACTATCGTTCGAGATTCAATGCGAATTCGTTTTATGTCAATATTTATTGGACGAAAAGAAGAGCGCAAATATTGGTATTTATACCCATCTAGTTTTCTTGTATGCGGTCTTCTATTTGCAATTGTATGGAATTGGAGCTTCCACTACTGCTTAACCGGTTTCATAGGACAATATGATTACCAAGATTTCTTCTAAATTTTGATAAGAATTACTAATAATTTCAACCGAAAATACTTCTCTAAACAATAAATCTTTTGTACAATTCTGTAGAATTCCGGAAAATACATCAATAATATAAATAGATTTTCAATATTGCATGCACATTTAAATTCACATTAAAAACAGTATCTGAATATTTTAAAAAGTGTTCTGATAAAATAAAACTGAGAAAGTTATCTTAATGATCAAATTATCTTAATAACCGAGATTCAAGATATATATCATCATTGTGTTATTTCCTATGTTATTTACTGAAACCACGATCTCAAGAAATTGATCCCCTTGTACAAGCCAACGCTCTTACATCAACGCTTAGGTTGACGCTGAAGATATCATCAATCACCCAATATAATTTCCCTGAAATTCTTAACCAAAACTCCGTTGAGGAAGCTGAAGAGCACATCTTAAACGATGGGATTTGTAAAGTTAACTAAATGTTTTCTGATTTATATTAATGTTATTGAAAACAAACTGAGTAAAGACCTAGTAACAATTTATGTATAACGCATAATTACATTTCACTTGAATACAAAATTTTGATGTTTTATTAATAAATAACTGAACATAAATTTAATCTGTTTCTTATTATTAATTAGATATGAACTTTTGAATGGATAAGGATATCATGAAAATAGTATGTTTTGCAATTATAATTATAAATCAATTAGATTATCGTGCTTATAAATGGTATGTACGATAATTCTCTGCACAAACAAAGTTAAAAATTACAAGCTCTTAAATATACAAGGTAAATATCGTCGACAAAAAAAGTGGTTGGTAACATAAGTTATATCCATATAACATATGGTTTTGTTAATCTCGTAAAGCGGGATTACGCTTGGAGCAGGATTTAGGCGTCCTTGCATAAAATCCGAACCACTCTCCAGATTTTTTTCAAATTTTAAACCCAGCATTAACGATAAATTAATTAGGAGATTTTGGCGCGCCGAAGTCTCATTTATATTTCGTCCGTTACTCGTTCTTATCGGAATACCAAGCTTCCATAACTGAAAAAAAAGCATTTCTGAAACAAAATCTGTAAAAGTAGCATTTGCCAAATGCACGCGCCTCTGAAAATATCGCTATTATTACCTTAACAAGAACGGAGCTTTCTGAAAAGAATACTAAGGCTGAATACATGTCTGCTTTCTCATTTTATTATTGTACGTGTTCGGAAAATGCGTTCGATTGAAAGAAAATTAATTTCTATTTCCGAGGCACTGATTCAAAACTATAATGGGATTACGAATGGTCTTTTGTGTTTGGGAAAAAATGGGTGTTCATGAATGCAGGAGGAATTGAAATCGAAGGGGTGGAAGCAAAACAAGGAATGAATGCAATTTGCTGCTGTAATCAGGTTTTAATTGCGAGGTCATTGGTTTTGCAGCTGGGGTACATCTACAGTTTTGTTTGTGTATTTGTTTTCCGAGCAGCAACGGGAAACGAAGCGGCGCCGTTTCGCGGAAATTATTTGTGCATCTCTCATGAACAGGGCATATCATTTCCTGTTTTCCATTTCCTTGAGATTGCAGGACAAGTAAAACCACCATCCAGATTTCGTTTTATTTTTTCCAACCCCTCTTGGTCCCTCATAGCCTTCTAATAAAGTGCGCACTTAAATGAAAAACTTTTTCCCGCCGGATTATAAGGGGATGAAGTATATTTTAATTCGCGGAGTTTGCGAGTGGAAAGTTCTTTAGCGTGGATTTAATGAGATTTCATTCGTTACGTATATAAAACAATATATAATAATAAATATACGAAAATCATATTGGTTTCATTTCCTCAAATATTGAAACACTTTTTGTTCTTAAGTTGAATTTCGGTTAATCTATAAAAAAACAGCGATCGTTACAATTTGTAAAGGAAACATTTTTCTTGATATAATCATCATATTTCTTGTTTGTGTATAATACTAATACTTTGCTTTTTATATTCAAAACTTTGATTCATTGAAGATTGGGATAAACTTCCATATTTACAACTGTGTCGATAACTTTTGTTTGCCACTTTATCAATTATATATTTTATTTATATACATTAATTACTAACTTTATATTTTATGGAGTTTCTTAAACGCCACATGAGTAGTTATGGTACATAATGCCGCGCGAGTAATACAGGGTTAAGTGTTACCTAGGTGAAATGAAATGAATGCATATTTAAGGAAACAGTAATAAATAGTTAACAGTGCAGATGTGAGTTACACAGCATAGTAATAGCAATTAAACGTGTCTTTGTCAACAGATGCTGCTCGAGCCAAATGTTACGTAACAGCAATTAATTGTTTAAGGAAGCGAATCGACAGGTCTCTTAATCTTAATGAATTCCTGTGGCTGGGGCAAGCGTTTAGGTCTTTTGCAAATCAATCTGGTGAATGGAATGGTGGCAGGTCGAGAGGGCGCAAAAGCCAGACGTTATCAATCCGACGTGTTTTCGCTGATTAATGGAATTTTGGACCCAAATGCCGCCGTTAATATCGGACAAAGCGCAATAATTTCCGCCCATTGCGAACACATAATAACGAAACTTTGCCACAATCGACGGTAGAACTTTTTTTTTATTCAACGTCCTCTTCAGCGGTGTATAATGGATGGCCACTTGAGGAAACCCTGCATGAAATGGAAAAAAGCACGGCGAAAAAATTCCGGACTCGTTAAAATTTAACGCGGCATTTGATTTTCATCGTGCCACGGCTTCAGAAAAAAAAGAGGAAAAAATATATTTGAAAACTTCTCCACCCCTGGGACAGATTTCGTCGTAATTGTCTGACAGCACATTTTCAGATTTTCCCTCGGACTTATTTATAGAGGACGCTGCAACCAATTGCCTCTCGCATTTTTCTTGACAGTAAACGGCTAGAGACGTAATAGAGAACGAGAGCGAAAATATATAAAGTTATATTTATTCCCTGAAAGATCTCCTATTTGATTGCGATCGTTGCCATGTTTTGGCTTTTATTTCCATTTAGTGTCAGATACACCTGCACACATAATTAACCACTTGACTTAATCCAAATTGTTTATATCAATTTATTATATCTTTTTTTCGGTATATATATTGTAACACGATAGCACTCGTGTACATAAAAAACAAGATATACAAATCTTCAGCCTGCTAGGGCGTGAGTCCGTGACGTGGGAAGGTTCAGGGCGCCACTTCCTTTTATCGAGAGGAAGAACTCTAATAACTGCTTTCCTCAGAACAGCAACTTTTTTTTTCCGATAGTGGGCCTTAGCTCCTCTAGAGCACCAACACCGTCCTCTTGGAGATTATAAATATATCTGAATATCTTCTCAACTGGAGACCTCAACCGTCTTCTCCCGCGGTTCGCTGCGGTCTCCTCGAATTTTGGAAACATAGTTGCAACGTGGAGCGCACTTGCAGCGTTGTCTATTTTACCACGTTACAATATTCCTCAATTCAAATTACAAATTTGTGAACTTTCGTATCAAATTTACTATACTTTCTTACTAAATAATGTATTTATCATTAACACTTATAACTATTTTTATTAATGTTATTCGAAATATTTTTTTTGTCGGTTTTCGGTACGTGCAAACGGGAGTTACGTTCATATTATATAATATTTACCTGCTTTACAGCCTCTAATTCCACCATCCGCACTGCACGATAACATGTAAAAAAATAAACTTTTATTACCTTAAATATACACACATACGAATTACGTAACATTTCCGCTACGAAAATCGTAAACTGGAAAGTGCTACCTATAATAACTAAGCAATTATTCTGTACCCTAAAATTCCTTATAACATTTACTTGTTTCATGACCATCTTCGATACTAGTAGTCGTTAACAGTATGTATTTATGAAAAACGTTTTTAATTCTTAAAATATCTCATATTATTGCGCATTATTATATTAATTGGCGCTGAATTTCTATCCTCAGGGGCTTAACTCGCCGGTGGGTATAAACCAACAATAACTTCTTTTTTTTTTTGGTTTTGAAGTTTCACGTCGATAATAAATCGGTAAAGAATGAAATGCTCTTCCGTAAAAATTTCTTATGCAACATCAATTATTCATATATTGCTCTGGATGGATAAAGGTAGTCTTAAGGTGAGTTCCGTTCTCTCCTATTAACAATTACTTTTCGTTGCGCTTGAAGTTCCGGTTCTAAAAAGAAGGAACGCGCGGCGTCTCTTTTTGCTTGTTCGCCCTTTACCCTGGATTAAATTTATGCACCATTATTTACTTTCCTTAATTCCTTTAATGGTATTTTCATGCAAATTTCGTGCGACGCAACAAAATATGAAGATTTACTTGAATTCATCTGATGGAATTCAAAAGCGTACGTCGGCCAATTTTTGACAACAGGTGTGTCTTTCTTTTCGTCTTTCGTATAAAAATATTATAACGTACTTGAAAATGCGACATTTGAATACAAATATTTTTGTATGATATTCTGTTCTATCATACGAATGTTATTGTAAAATTATTTGGTCAACGATTAAATTAATATTTTCTTGAATCGTTTTATATGCAAATTTTGTTCAAGCCGATAGCTTTCAATGTAAGCCGATTACATGGAACGTACTTTATCGTATTTCCATTTTATTTCCATAAGATTTTGCGTTTCTCAACCAGATCTAATGGTTAGTTTTGACTGTAAACTAGTTTTAATTTAAATATAAATTGTAGTATGAACTGATGAATTATTCCAATGCAATTATGTTAAGATTTTATTTTTATTATTGCATTGTGATGTACATTACAATTGCAAATTAGTAATTTATTTGTATACGAAAGCATAAAAGTTTTCTTCCTGCAGGATTTGAAAAATGTAATTTTGTTTTACAAATGAGAATATTTTCTCTCAAACTAAACTCTTCGACGTTTGGTAGGTTTACTGTTTGTTTCTTTATATTTTTTGTTTGTTTCCTTACTAATATTACTGGAATTAAAGCAAGCAGTTGTTTATCCACGTTCCGCTTGTTTTGTTGTATTCCGTGAAACTTGGCGAGATTTATGTGCTCCGAAGTAGTTCAGGATTGCTGATAAGGGAATTATTTTTGTTTCCCTTGCGTCGGTTCCAACTTTCAGAAGAAAATCAACTCGGAAAATGGAATGAAAAAGAAAGGAAGTAAGAAATCTGCGCAGAAAGCAATATGCAAAAATAAATGTGTTATCAGATGTTTTCTCGCCAATACCAAAATTCGTGGCTTATATCCAGCCATCTTGTTGAAACTTTACGATTAATTAACAGATTGGAAAGTTTCCACCACCTTCGGCCACGTTTATAGCAGAAACCCATTGCGGACTTTCCCATCCTTCCTGTGATTTACTTACTAATTTCGAAAGGCCCTTTTGTTACGAATTCTCGACTCTGCGCCGCACACAAATAATTCAACTCGTATTTCGAGTTCTGTTACTGTTCCACTCCTCAAACTCAATTCAAAGTTCTTGTATGTCGAAAAGCAAGGGACAATTGGAAACTGGAAAAAGAATCTTTCATGTTGTGCTGTTTTGAGGCATTTTCCACATTGTACCTACTTCCACAGTCTGGTAATTTCAACCATCTGCTCTTATCCAGCTATCAATCATACATTAAACACAGCTTCGTCGAACAAAAAGATTATATAAAGAAAATAATAGAATTGGTTTTGTTCCGCGTGAATGATTTACTTTGCAGTTTGAAACTTATTAAACTAAGCAGGTTATCAAAGAATGATCATATTTATAAATCATGAACTAAAAATAAATTACTTTTCATTATTCAGTTAATCTTTAAACGTTGAAACTACTCTTGGCAATTAATTTCAATGGAACTGTTTCTACCTATAGATATACCTCTGAGCACATATTATATTATAACGTAATTTAGTAATTTTTGGATGCGTTTCAATTCAACGCTCTATATCAAAAATACGTTTTTGGCTTATCTCCTGCAACTTCGTAATCATTTTTTTAAGTATTTATATCACTTATTTTAAAATTTATGTTTTATGTCAGTGGAAAGAAATAGCAAATTACTTGATATATTATAGAAAATTATAAGCCTATTCAAATATTCATGATTATTTTTCTCCATCAAATCTTGGTGATTAAGTAAAAAATACTAGTAATTAACACACGTACCTACAATAGTTGATAATATATTTAAATTACACATTGCTTGTTTTTTTATTATATCATATAGTATTTATTTTACAATCTATTCCTGTCAACATTAACTAAATCTTATGGCAGGTAGACATTTGTATGTTGGTAAACTTTTCCAATGAAAGTTTTACTATTCTATTCTTCTTTCTACGCATTTTTTTGGTTGGATGCCTTCATGAAGCCTGGCATGGCTGGGTTAGAACCAGTGTTCACAAGCTTATGAGAAGGACGACTTCTCATCTCTTACATATACAATCTCTCGTCCTATTCAATAGGACAGGATCTACCTACATTTATTCAAGATCTTCATTTTTTTTTATTATTATTCATCCTTCCTTTTGTCCAATGCGATCGACCCTTGTCGCAATACAAGTGCTCATAGAAAAATACACAATGGCGAAAGGCCAAGGGTTAACAAAGCGTTTCGTATATCCATGTCCATACACACACGGAATTCTTATCAGCGTAAAACGTTGCGGAAACTTTAGAAGATACTGATTGAATTTCCTCCCTCATTCTATACTTTTTGTTGTTGTTGCTTCCGCACAAAAATTCTGCCGGAATTGACCAAGGAGATCGGAATGTTCGCTCTTCATGTATTCCTTTTATTTGCTTCTCGGATCTACTTTCATAAAGGGAACAGCAATTTACAAGCGTTTCATCAATCCTACATAATACATCTAGTTTTTTCTTTACTTTTATATAGGTACGTTGATTACTTCTAAATTTTCTGATTACATTTGATTCTTTTGAGCACTCACATATTTCTTAGAATCAATCAATCAAAATAATTAGAATATGTATATGTATTTGATATATTTTTAATTAAAAATTGAATTTTATGATAATATTTATTATTAAATTCTATATATAAAAAGTATATTTAAAAGACTAGAAAATTAAAATTAATTTGACCACGAAATGCGGTATGTGTACATTTCGTGGTTCTTCATTGATGAAGATGATTTGATAGTGGTATTAAGTGATTCACCTTGTGTTGGTTTCGCATCTGTTATTAAGTGATTAAGTGTGGGTTAATTCGGCTTTGAATCAATCTAGACACAAGAGCACAAAGAGCCATAATGCACACAGACAACCACTTCTGTATTACTACTAGTATCTACCAATTATCAACGATATACCATAGTTGTTTAGATAATGTTCTTAACACAAGTAGTTTAATATATTTAATATTATTATTAAGGATACACGTAAATTAGTGTTGGAATATTAAAAAAACATATTATTGTTATATACAAATTAATGTACATTTTGCTATAACCCAGCTAATACTTATGGAAATATTACCTTATACATAAATCAGTAATAGCATTAAAACCAATTAATTTAAATGATATTAAATATTGTAGTATTTTCTATGAGATTATATGTATATTTTATTAATATTATTCATGAAAATGTTGGTCTTAATTATGATGTTTATTTTTATGTTTTTTCAATGATAGTAAATAAGTCACTTTTTCTAATAATTGAGATAACAGTTATAAAACTATTACGATAAAAATAATTTAACACTAATATTTACTTCATAACTGCTTCATTCATTAACTATGATAAACTAATTATTTTCACTTGAGGTATTATAATTTATTACCAGTATTTTGCGTTTCATTCAACATGACAAATGCTATTCAAATTTTAAAGCTCAATGATTCCATACCGTCACGTCTTAATCTTTAGATTTTTTTATGCTCCTGTTCGAGTTCCGTTACAGAACTTAGATTAATTGCTTACGGGTAAAGTAAAAAAAATGAAAGAAAATGCGCCTCACGTTTTCCTCCCTAAACGGAAATGTCCGGTCTTTTTTGTTTTTTCCCTTTCCGTCCTTTTACCCCCTCGTTCTACTACGAAGCTTGCGCGATTTCCTACATTCACCAAGAAAAACTCGAACAGCGATGAAAAAAAGATGGGATGTGTGTTTATATGATTAATGTTTTCGTCGTTTAAGCGAATGAATGGATTAAAGACACACCGAAGTCATGTCCCTCAAAGGGAGATGAAATTTTGATTGATGGAAACGTTTTTTTTTTTCAACTCCGCCCATTTTATAGAGCACCTTTGCTGGTGTCTGTGATGTGATTAATGTTCTATGGAAAATATGCAAATGGAACTGTAATTACGTCGCAGGAAAAAAAGAGAGTTTCTTGAAGTTTACCAACTTCGTTTTGACTTCCACCAAAGATGTTTACTTTAGCCTTGAAGAAAACGTAGTCATAACTGCACGAACATAAATGTCTAAATGTTAAATGTTTCCACGTTATTACACAAGCGTTTCTCAAGTGAAAAAATAAATATAAGAAATTATAACTTTTATAAATATTTACCTGTAAACCTCTATTCAAAATACAGAAACTAATATTGATTTATATTAAAATTAAATTTATGTATGGTTATTAAAAAAAGTTACGAAACTTTTGTCGTTAATGCTATTTTTATTGGCACTCTTTACTATCTGAGTTTAAAATGATTGTCACTTCTTTATAACGGAGACCATTTGCTGGAATAAGTAACATTAACAACATACGTTCGCTTTGCACTTGGTTTCATGACCTCCTTCTTATTCGAAAGCAAATTCTTCTAAGAAATATCAGTACAATTTAGATAGTTCTTAATATTTGCATTATTGAAAAAACTGCACTTGTATCAAATATGGTCTTAGGATCCGTAACACAAAACGATTTTCTGTCTACCAAATGTAGGTCAGTGCATGAAGATAGTAATCCTTTTTTACAGACTTGCTTGAACTTTGTGTACCATTTTTATTTTAAACAGTCCTTCGTGGATTTACTTGAATTAAATAAATGCTATTTTTGTAACCTAATTATTTCCATTTCGATGTTAATATTTCTTAAACTAAGATAAATTTACATGAATAAATAATATTAATCTACGAATGGGTCAGAGTGACCCGAATGATATTTGTCAAAATTAATAATTTGCTGTATTTTTTTTAAATATTTAATAATACGTCCTATTTGTATTTTATTTATTTGTCCGTAGTAGTTACGGGTTAAAGATTTTTAGTAAAAACTGTGATAAATTCTAGTAAAATAAGGGTTGTAAACTGAAAACACTGATAAGGCAGTACACAGTGCAAGCGGTAATAAAGGTAGTGTCTTGCTAGTTCTCATTATATCCGAGATTGTGATCAGCCTTAATCAGGATTAAATTTAATTGGACTAAAAACAATTTAATTACAAATATTTTAATTAGAACTGTCCAATTAAGTTTATGTCACTTTTATGAAATTCATTCGATCTTAATGCGCATGTTTATTTTGAGCAAACAAATGAAGTTGTAATCATGTTCGTTTTTTTGTTCTTCGTAATTTTACCAATTCATTAACTGTTGTTTACTTCGCGAATGAACGGTTTAACGATCGTGCATTATATAATTAAATACGGCTATAATAATAACCTGAATCGTAAACTATAATATAAAGATTTAAAGCTGGGAGAAGTTTAGTTCTTGAGTAATTACCATCTTGTGCGCCTTAAATAATGGATCACCGGAGGAAGATTGATAGACTGCAGACTAAATGATTGGAAAACAGAGTCGAGTGTTCTCCCACTTTAATATATACCAACTCGCCAACATTTTATTATGAATCTGTCGTTACTTAAATAAATTAAATAAACTAATAAATAATATTATTTTTATTCTTAAAAAAATGCAATTGTACTTATACTAATATTAAGAGTGTTAGTTCATTACACCTCACTCTGTTCATTAAATGCTTTTGTAGGCCCAAAAAATCCAATACTGGATGATAAAAATATCTACACATATGCTTCGAAAACAACTACGAAAATAGTCGGAACAAACACTTGTTATCGAAAACTCTTCTATTACTGACATATATATTCTATATGTGCACTAAATATATATATATAGTAAAAACTATATTCATAATTTCCATCTTATACGATCACTTATTTAGTAATAAAAATTAAAAAAACAGGACAGGATACAGGATAATATTACTTTCATTAATCCTACTTCTTTTTCTTAATGTATACCAAATTTTCGAAGGGAGTATAGTCCATTTATCAATTTATCAGTTTATGATAATTTCGAACACATACATTTTCACACTTAGTTTATTAATTTAAAAAATTATTGTATAAATTATGCTTTTGAAATGTTATAATGAAATGTGAAATAATTTCAGTATAGTTTTTTTTCAATTTCAAGCATTTTAAACCATTCGACAGACTTTTTATAATTTATATTAAAAAAACTTATATTATTTAGTTAATAAATATAACTCTCTTAGATACATTTAAGCAGTTTGACACATTATAGTAACCTATACGTATATTTTTAATTTATTGAAACGCAAACTTATAAATATCTGAGTTTAAATATAAAATCCAAATTAATGGCATAAATATTATATTATACTACTACTTCTACAACAATATTGAAACTGGAGAATGGGATAAAAAGATAATGTACAAAACGGTTTCATATAAAAAAATGTTTGCGAACGTGAAACGTAATTAAGTAATTAACATTCAAATGTTTCGCCAGCCAGCAGAAGCATACAAAAAATATGAAATGCATTTCCCCTGGAGCTGCAGAAATATGTAGCAATCAATGAAAACGTTTAACTTCTATATATTTTGCTTGTTGTTTTTGTTATTTGTTGCGCGCGTTTTTTTTTTCGTCGTCCAATTAATGAACTGAAAATGAGTTGCACGTTAAAATACAAACAATGTTACGTATGTAGAATGTAACAATAATGTAACATAACGTCGGCAGGTTGTTGATAATACGCAATTGTGTTTATGTCAAGGTATTTCATCTTTGTGCTTGTGCGTGTTTGCTTGTGAATACGTAGCGAAAACACCCCAGCGCCCGGTCTCATGGGGGCGGCGGCGAATGCAAAGGGGCGGCAGTTGTGGAGCTAATATTGTCTATGTATGCACTTACGAGCATTGCACCTGAACCAAACCAATTGTTAAACGCAAACACACGCCAAAACAACATGAGTTTCCATTCTACATTGTACCACCTACAACTTTGTCAAAAATGATAAACAATAACAAACGGCACTGTAACTACTTTTTATACTTGCATACTTTATGAAGACTGGATAATGTTTAAATTAATTAAAACTAATTTAACTCCGATTTTTATTGCTATATACTAATATGTATAGAAATACTTTGTTTCAATACATAACAAATTAATAATAGTAATTATAAATTATTGTAAACTAACTTATTAGACTGCATTCGTTAAATCTTTGGCACAAATTATAGTCAATTAAAATTAGTAAACAAATTTTATTACTAAATCATATTGATTAATTATCATTTTAAAACCAGAATAAAATAATGCACTTATCTTTAGATACTATTGAAATTAAAAATATATACTGGTATATTATTAGAAATTCAGTATTATTGTCAGAAAAAATGATGGAAAGATATTTTAAATTATATAGAAGCTTTTGTTACAATCCCCTTCCAATTCTGTGTATACTATACAGTTGTAGAGATTTGAACAAGGATATCCCTATGTGAAGACACGCTATAACCCGGAGCATCCACAAGCGAATATGCAGTGAACACATGTAAACTACTACAATATTGAATTCACCGTAAAATTATTGATTACCTTTTCCCACCAAGATATTTAGACATGCTTCACCTAAATTTAGGGGAAGTGATATTTAAATTTGCAACGGATAAAGGTATTAAGGAAAATCTGCATATTTCGACATTCTGGCAACGGCAAAACCTAAGTAGATAAATATTTTTTTTTTAATTCATATTTAAAGTTGCTTTTTTAAATTTATTGATTTATTTACACAATTGGCATTCGTTTAATATATTCAAACTTAAAAGTTAAAGTGAGATCTGTAATGAATATTTTATAAAATAATTTAAAAAAATAAATTTAAGTTGCTATTTCTTATTATTAATGATTAATTCGTAAGTATGTTTCGAAAAACTTATTATAACAGCTGTAATTATTTATTAAAAAAATACATTGACATGCAGAAAATGCAATAACTTCAAGCCTTAATAAAAGCTAACTCTCGAACGTAAAACTATGTCGCAATAAAAGTAGCAATGTCACAGTTTGTCGGGTTTTGCAGCAAAATATTGCTATATTAAATTTCAGCGAAATTTCTGGAGCTTTCACTATTTTAATTGCAAGCAGCATTGCATTTAATTTATTAATTAATTTTATTTATAAATTATTTCAATTAAATAATATTTTCTGGAATGTGTGAAATTTAAAAACATATAAGTACAAAATATTTGTAATATATATGAAAAGACGAAATATATTATTGATATACATTTTATTATATAATACTATTAATAAACATAATAATTAGTTTGAAAATGGATTGTGTAATTTAGTGTAATACGTAAGGTTAATTATGCGGAAATCCTTTTTATATATGGATGGCATTTTTGTTCATCGGCGAGTAGAAGGAGTATAATTGTCCTGCGGCGAACTGAGTTATTCGAGTCATTTAAAATGATGTCGCAGAGGGCAGACGAGCTCAAACTATCGGGCTACAAAAAATGAGGCAGGAACGAGAAGATTCCGCCTTTCGGGACACAAGGAGAATTTATGATTAGTCCTTCTCGTACCTTAATTGAATTCAAAATAAGCAGCCTAAGCTGCAACGGCAACAAAGTGGAGAACGATGTGGGGGGGACAGTAGGAGACGACGGGTCCAAAAGGGCGTAGATCTAATGGCGAGAGGGGAGAACCTGCTTTTCAGGGGCCCTTTGTGCGTGCACACACGTAGATTGAAAGCTTCCTTCCTGCAGAAAGGATAATTTCCAATGTAAATATTGAACGTTTGCTCTGGCCCACTTGTATTCCTCCACGTTACGGTTATTTTCATCGCAAGTCACAAAAGGCCATCAAGTGAGAAACCGGCTTACAGTCAATTATTTTTCTAGTTCATGTCAGAATGACTATTAAATGTGAAATTCCTTGCTGGATGGAAATAAGCTCACTTCAGTTAATATCTACAATAATAGACGTTGTTGCCATCCATGCAAAACAATTCAATAAAAATAATGCCGGATGGGGATTTCCATCCACATTTGCACGTATCGACATAAAAAAATAAACGTACTAAAAATGGAATAACTGAACTATTTTGAAAGGCACGGATATGAGCGAATCCTATTTCCGTGTTACACGTGAAATGTCTACCTATGAACTTTAACAATGAACACAGAGAGAAAAAAAACGAATTTAATTGTTTCAATTTGAAAATATACGAAAATGGTTGTAACTATTTCATTGGAAGATATCAAAAAATCGAGCGTAAAAATGTGAACAAAATTGAATAATTATATCACATATTGCAAATTATATAAATTTTGGCAGTAATTGACTGACAAGATTAAAATTACAATAAAATTCACAATGTAAAAGTAAATATTAGGTAAACATATTAGCTAGCTAGCTATACGAATCAAGTACATATTATTATACATATTAATTATACTATTCAAGTTAATTTTGAGTAAATATAGCAACTAATTTGCTATGTAATCGTATTTTGGGGTTCTTAGCTATGTGAATGTATGTATTAAGATTATATATTCTAGTAAATTTTATTTGTTCTACTCGAATGTAATTACATGATGTTTCAGCTAACGTTCTGAAGATTTATCTAGTGCTCTTAACTAGATGTACATATCTACAAGACTGCATTCACCAATGTAATGTTATTTTGACTTTTGCACTACTTTGTATAACTAGAAAATAGATCTTAGAAAATAACTAATGTAATAATAATATAATTAAACAGTACAGAATGCGAATTTAATTTCAAATCTATAATTGCTATTGGCATTTGGAAATGGATCAAAGTTAAAGTAATGCAATTCAGTTCAAAGCAAAGAAATAATGTGTTTAATTACGTTCCATTTAAAGATACTTTTAATCCGTATAAAGATTTCGGCGAGATAAATACGCGCTAAGTAGAAATCACTGCAAATAAGTATTTCAGCAGCAAAGTTTTAGTGGAAACTAGTACACGAAAGTACTTAAAGTAAACAAAACGAGTTCTGAGAGAAATCCATTAATTAATTCGAATTTTGTTTCGATTCAAGAGATGCACAATGTTTCCTACTTTGAGCTTATGCAGTGCTAAAATACTTAATACATGAAATTGCAATTAGGTGTTTCATTCTCCCAAAAATTCATCGCCATTCAAATTTTGAATTCCATTATGAACATTATATGGCAAACTTTCTTTATTTTTTCATACTGTCCGCTTATGAGGATGTGATTATGTTATGATTTTGTACTTTATTTTTCGATAACGGCCAATACTTTTGTACAATTTATGAAAATCTAACATGTACAATACATATTGTGTAGATACATCATAAATACAGAAAAATGTATGCAGGTGAAACAGGAAATGAAAGACTGAAACAAAATCCAATCGAATCCAATTTCCTGACTTTATTAATATTCTATAATCCAAGTAGTTCCTGAGCGCTACTCTATTTTCTCATTCCTGGAAAAGGACTCGAGCAATTTCCTAATAAGCGACGCAATTTGAAGCACAACATTATTATGCTTCTAAATATTCTCGTTCCTTCTCTTTTGTAAATATTACCTGTTTCAATTAATAACAAAATGTATATAAATACGCATTATTAATAGGAAGTGTATCCGGATATAATGAGCATGTTTTCAGAAGTCTACATATGTAATCAGGGCGGTCGGAGGCGGCGGCGAATGGGGAATTGCTACCGTTTAGATTTGGGATTCCCCGCCGCAGCCGCAGCTTCGTTGCAGCTGTAATAAATAAAAGACGCCGTCGCATAAAAAGTTTTATACACAGGCACACATCGACCCTTCGTATGCGAATAAAATGGCACTAAATAAATAAAGATTTTGCGACGTGTCGCTACTCGAGAATTCCCAATGGGAACAAATTGTAAACATGTTGCAATTCATGTTAAATTGAGATACGAATGTTATCTAAATTTCTACAATTTACCTTATTTTTAATTTAAACTAATTAAAAAATTACTAATTCCTTACTAAACTGATTTTAATATTAATAACTAATAAACACATTATAGGTACATAATCACTATACTATTGAAACGAATGAAGCTACTATTTTTATTTCAGTCATTCGAAAATAAATGGTATATTATACTTTATAATTACAAAAAGTTAATAATTTGAAATAATTGAAATTTTAATAATTAGCTGTAGCTCATAATATACAAAAAAATATCTTTTTACATTTTTAAAGTTTGAAGTATCCGCTATATAATAATAATTAAACGGAAAGTTATCGTTAAGTTTACAATCGAATAGCATTCCCACATACTTTATACTTGATGGTTACAAGCACTTCGTAAAACTAAACCTGGATTTTAGTTCTACCAATTATCATTTCTCTCTGTATTTGACAAATTAGATTAATGAGAATATTTACGATTAGTGAACATTATTTAAAAAATAAATATTAAACTTGGTTTGTACCCACTGGCGTCTCATAGACGCCAAACAAGTAAAATAATTTTATTTATTTTTATGAGTCAACTGAATTTACATTTATGTATACAAATAATGGGATTTTTTTTATTATATTATAGTATATGTAATTTACAATCTTATTCCTGAAAATCTAATGGCGGTAGACATTTTTGCTTTTTTGGTAAAACTTTCCAATAGAAGTTTTTACCATTATATTCTTCTGTAATTTATTGCTTGGCTGCCGTCTTGTAGGTTAACTTCTGTAGTATATTGATGCTCTGCGATTCCACTATTCCCTTTGTCTGTGTATCTGCTGCTATACTTAACACTGTCATTGTCACTCGACTTGGCTGAAGGTCCATATGCTGAACCTCTTTACATTCATGATGAACGATGGGCCTGGCTTAAGCAGGATTCGAACCGGCGCCCACGGAATCGTGGGTAGGGTGACTTAACCATAAATAATGGGAAATAAACTTAATATTGTTTATTGACAGAAAATAAATATAATAGAGTAGTTTCGGTAATTATGCAGTTCAGTAATTAATAGGATTTGGTGACTACATTGCTCACATAATAACTTAAATTAACCCAGTTCGGTTACCATAGCAGTATTGGCCATACCCAGGAGGCCGCAACTATACTCGATGATGCTTAATGAATCCTATTATGATGCTGCGCCAACTAGCATTATATAATCGCAACATTCACGTGGCAAGACGTACTAATTCGTTTCCGACATTACGTGCTCACGTAATGAATGATCTCCTACAAAATGTTGCTGCATCACGAAGAGCATAAAATGTTAATTGGAAATTATTTAATAATGGTCATTCAAATAAAAACTAATTAATCAATAACGTTATTTAATTATTATTTTTACTTTTGTTATACATTGTTGTGAAAATATAATACAATTTGGAACAAATAATACAGTGAAGTGTGTTTGTAAAAGACATTGCAATACGATTGACGTCTGCTCCATATGTGTTTATATCAGCTTTTACGATTTTTCATCTGTTCGCTGCATTCCATCTAAGTTTTCCGAGTAGGCATTGATTTCCCTTCGTCCTTCACCGATGCTGGAATCAAAATCCAATGATGATGGAACAAACAATTGTCCGTTCTTGCATAACACAAATTAGCCTTCTGGCAATCTGCCAATAGGGTAACATTAAACAAAATTACGCCTGTGGAGGCATTAATAAACAAGTATTGAGGCATTAATAGAGTAGCCTGTATTATAAAAACAAGTAAGGCTGGAATATTTCAATCAACAGTTGGGACCGTCCATGTCCTTGCAAAACCGAACATCCGAAAAAAGAATCCTGCAGACAACAGGTTGGAGTATATCCAAAATCGATGGGTGCGAAGAAGAACAAAAGCTGCCAGAAACAACCAGTTGCGAAATGCTAGGATTCGAAGTAAGAAATGCCAAGGATTGGAAATTCCGATTTCAATTTTGGATGTCAACGTGCGAGATCATAATGTTGGCAAGGAGCAGAGGAACAATTTCAATAAATCCAGGATACATTTTCAATTCTTTCTCGTCTAAGCCAAGTGCGGAGTGAAAACTGAAAATCGGGATCCCGATTAAAGGGATGCGAATGCGAAATGCGATGCGGATCGAAATGTGAATTAGCAAATCTCTCGATTTTATCGTGCCCCAAAGGATGGTGGATTGAAATTGCAAAGCGATGGTAAGAAAAAAAAATGAGGATATATCCTCGCCATTTATTCGCAACCCCTCACCAAGTATCTCTTGGACTTTTGATTATTTTTTTATGTTCTCCCTGTTTCTCTGCGGAGTTACTTCTACGACGGCAAATCCATCCTTTTTGATCCGAAATTACTTTTTTGCACGATGCATCCCATCTGTAGTATTTTCTTCCCCTACATAAAATCATTACATATCTGTAAATATTTCAAAATAATATTCTATTATTCTCTTCCATACAGTGGAAACTTGATTCTCTATATAAACTGATAATGATTCATCCAGCATTTTAAATATGCCGAAAGAAGATTTTATAGTATAAGTTGTAAAATAATATAAAAGCACTACAGCTATTAATAATAGAATAAGAAGGAATGATTGGTCAGTATTAAAAAGTTCGTCACGAAAAGCTTACATTTACGAGAAGAAATATTATGCAAATTTCTAGGAAGTGATGTTTCAAAGAGGGTCGAATAGGAAACGTGGAATGTGTAGCTGATTAAGCCGTCGAATTGATTGGTGCAGACCTATAACATCTTTATGACTATTTAATGTACAATTGATTCCGTTTCCGAGGCGAGCGCAGGAATTGAACTTTATGCGAAGGAAATAACCCCAACAGTGACCATAAAATGTTATACGAACCTCTAGGGTAGCAAAACTCGTCGACGACGTGATATTTCCAATCCATGCATTCCAAATTTAATGTGATGTTATTTGTTTGTAAATTAATTAATTTGCTTTTTTCTGTATTGTAATCATTAGTATCTTTTAAAATATGTTACGTTGACAATTGAAATCAGTGATGACGAACCTTTTGGGATCGGTGTGTCAAAGTTCGAAAAAAACTTAACTCGGGTGCCGTGTCACTTGGATATATGGGTGCTTCATTTCTAATATTTTTCATATATGATGAATATAAATTATATTTTTTGACGTGTCACCCAAAGTGTCTCACCGTGTCATCTCTGACAAGCGAGTCATAGGTTTACCATTACTGTTCTAAATAGATTGCTATTGCTTACCTGCCTCTATTGTATATAGTATAAATGTGAAATAATATATAGTTTATTCATAAAAATCAGTTTAATTTTATGATTTAGTTTGATATAATTTTTCTAAAGGCAATTTAATTAAAAATATAAAATCAAGACAACCAACAAAACCAAACAAAACACTCTGTATGTAGGAGTGAATACGAAGGCCATTAGGGCACTTGAAATATGCGGCTACCGATGCGCAGCATGAACCGTAACACAAATTACACCTGTGCTAAACCGTAACCGGAAAAACGGAAGCGTCGGAGCTTGCATACGGCAAATTCCGTAATGGAGCATCTATTCACATTTGCAACCATATAAATAATTATGATAGTCATATGTAATTTACTATTTCAGTCTTAATTTGTTATTTTTAGAGGCAGCTACTAAAGTAATAAGCCTATTATAGGATACAATACCTATTGTTTATAGCACCCAACCTTTTTTCTACATATATATATATTGTAATGCACAAAAAGCTGTGAGTACGGACAATCCATCAACTTAATTTTTATAATTAAACAATTTTACAACTTCGTTTGACTTATTTATAATAATTATCGTAATGTAATATAAATATTTAATACACAAATATTAATCTTTGAATTACAATATTTAATAAATCCACATGTTTGAAAATTGATTGACCCATTCAAATAAATTAATCTATTCCAAATTCCATAGACCTTGTTGGAAACCTCTCTACAGTTATACAATTAAAATATTCTCTGTAGTCGTTTCGTGTACAAATAATGTTGTTTCATACAAATTGGTAATCATTAAAGCAGTCGAAACAGATTATTACTGTCTGTGAACACAACGATTTTTTTTAGTAATTAAAAAATGCATTTTGATCTTGTTTAAATAAACTACCAAAACAAAACTTTTTTTTTCAATTAAAACATGGCATTTGAAATGTGTGTTATTTTTGAGGTAAAAACGAACTCATTACGTGTTCATTCATATTTGCGTTTTAATGAAAATTTTGGAATGTTACAAATACGAAATACCGAAAAAACTGCTTTTTTATGCAATCTCTACATCACTTTTTGATGAATGCAAGCTTATTATAGACCGAAAATATTTTTGTTTACGCACAATTCATAACAGTTTCGTAATGTATGTTTGTATAAAAATACATAGATATTAAGTTTTTAAAGCAAATAAAAGCGTTATTTGTATTAACCGTGTTTTTCAATTATCTGTGCTTTGACGTTCCTGAATTTCCACGGATAATCGGTGTTTTAATATATTAGTTAAATCTTTTAGGAAATAAGACATGTATAATAGAGAAATCTGATTAATTCTATAGATATTTTTGTAGTTTATTTCAAATATACTAATATTATATTACATCAAAAACATTGTTTTAAGTGAATATGTTACAAACTAATAAAGGCTTTGTTTGAAATGCAAATTAGTGTTAAAGCCGAAGGGAATATACAACATGTAATGCTTTAATTCAAAACCAAACTTAACTACATGCAATTACAAACTTCGGAAGGACAGCACCTCTCCTTTCTAGACAACAAATAGATTAATTACATCGATTGTAAATAGAAAATCCGTACGACTGGAATATCTTGTTTGGAAACAGGTAATAAAATTTGTTTTCATTTATTACATTTTTTGGATGATCTGATGGATGCGCAGCTCTAATCAGCGCATCACATATCGATTACTCTCACTCACGGCACGACGTGCAGCAAACACTTTAACGATGAGAAGGGGAGTAAATATTATATAATAAGCGGATATTTCGACGCGTAGAAAAACAAAACAAAAAAATAAAAGCAAACCTAAATAGTCGGCATGATCATCATCCCTTGAGCCGGATGAAAGTATCATCTTTCTGCACGTCATTAAATAAGAAGTTTCACGAATCGGCTAATCGCGAGTTCTTGCCGTTTTTTTTTAATCGTTTCTATAAAGTGATGTGGATTACGATTTAATGTTCAACATAAACGCCAGATACGATCAACTGAAATGTTCATTCTTGTTTCATGACGATCTGTATTTAATTAATCACTGAGCCCCATAGACACGTACCGATGTATTTCGTGCTCTCTGCCCATTTGACAGCTTTCCATAATGCACTCAATCAATGCACATCGCGTGATAGAAAAGCGCGATGCAGAATATTAAACAATCAATTACGAAACGTCAGAATTGATGTGAGAAAAAAACGCGTAATTCTGTTTGCATGATATTTGTTGTTATTACAATCTATTGAAATATTTAAATTTTTTAAATCAACATTTTCAAATCCTATTTCACAAAAACAATCAAAATCTTCACACATCTTTGGAATTTAATTGGAAAATTACTCCAATCTTTCACTAATTGTGATGACGTGAATTCGCACTGAGTTCAGTTTTTTACAGATCGAACAAAATGGAAACTAAATAATTTATTTTTATATACAAAAATAGTTTTATGTCACACTAAATATTCAAAAAATCTTGCTGACTCAATAGATTTTGTATTAAGTCTAATATTTCTATATGACATATGTTAATTTAAGTATTATAAAAATAATTTGATTACAAATTGAAAGATTGAAAGGACAAGAAAAATATGTGGCATATGAAAATCTGAAAACAAACTACCCGTGTTTCTGAAAACATTTCCTTATATATTCTTTGTCAATATGGAATGAAAAAGAATCCTCTATATATTCGTTTTATGATCCACGTCTCCACAGATTCAATCTTGTGAGATTGCTACTACCAATACGGATCCAATGAATACGGGATCATTTTCAGCGTAATAAAAATAAATAACAACCGAAAATAACAAAAAATCTAAATTAACAGCTTTTTACTTAAAACAGCTGAATGCCATTGTTTGTTCTGTTTGTGGACGTGTTTTTTTTATTAATTAATTTCCAGTACACACGTTGTCTGTGAATCTGGGTCAATGTGTGTTTTGTCGACATCAAATAGAATAAATCACCTTTATAGAACTTCCGTTTCTGTTTGAGCTATTATGTAAATATGTAAATATGTATTTATAATTGGTTATTTTACAATTATATTAATTGAGGTTTCGTTTTTTAATACAATTTTAAATAATGTTGCTTTGTTAAATTGAATTATTTCGCAAACAATATTGAATTTTTGTAGTTTGACATGAATATCTTAAATAACATTTCTGTACTTTCACAGTATGCATTTGTATCTTATAGCAAGAAATTCTTAAATATTTGGTGACCCGACAATAAAACAACCACGTCAAATGCACGCACGGCATTGGATGTATTTTAATAATTTGTGTCCATTTTTTCATGTAAAAATATGCGTGTTATAGTCCGAAAAATACGGTAATTGTAGTTTAATACTGTCATAATATTAGAAAGTTCACTGCAAAATTAAGCAATTTACTAATTTAATAAAGGATATTCGTAATGTAACATCAAACGTAGGATGTTATAAATGTATTTTGCGGATTTTTTTTAACAACTTTTATCAGCAGGAGACTCGACTTGCTCCCCGGAGTTTTCGTTTCACTTTACATGCGAAAAATAAAACGTAAATGTATATAAGTTTTAATGCAATCTCGCTTCCATGTGCGGTAACCAGCTTTCAAATTCAATTACCACAAGTTTATTATTTGACAGATGGAGGGAAACCGCGTTTGTGGTAAACTTAGGCAGTCTGCAGCAATAGGGAAAACTGTAAATTAATGAAAATAATAATTGTGTAATGAGTTTGTGCTTAAGTTTCCGAACGTGTTAAGATTAATGAGCCTGCTTTCGGGAAGATGCGAAAATCGCTGCTTTAATTAAGGGTCCGCGTTTAATTTTATTTTTTCATACTTCTTATTTTATCGTTTCCTTACTATTATTTTAAACTTCGTTAACTCTTCGGGGACTTCGCGAATTTTCGCTTGTGTAAATGAGCCATTCAAGTGCTACTTGTTCCCCTCTTTTTCTCTCTCTCTCTCTTCACTTCGCGCTGTTGCATTTATAGTGTGTCGGGAAAGCTCGAGAATTTATTGAGGAAATTTCGCCCCCCGACTTTAAGGAAATTAAACGGACGGAAAAGCCAAGTTGTTAAGTTGTTATTAGTTTCTTTCATGTGCTTCGAGATGGCCCGACCGAGAAGAAAAAGAAATCGATTACATCGCCTCTCTCCCACTTTTGCACACTTACCCTCGCACCCCGCTAATTACGGGCTTCACTTAATAAAGTTGCAAAATGTATGTTATAAATCTCGACGTTGGCGCTGGTGTTCCTTCTGAGGGCCATGAGGGCATTAAATTAAATTGAATTAATCGTGCACACATTCGTGCAGTTCGCCACCGCCGCAACTTAATTAGGACCGCACTAATTACGTCCCCGGCAACAACGTATTGTTAAATCGAACGGCTCTCTAATTAGGGTCTAAGAGATTTTCCATCTAACACTCACCTATTCTCCTTACTATCAATAATCAAAAAAGATCACCGTTCCAATCAAGTGGGACACTCTGATATTATAATTTCTTTCAATTAAAATTAAATTTGAATTCGATCACAAATAAATTCCTTTTATATATAAGTGTGCTCCAGTATTTAAAGACTTGGGGTTCTAGGGACACTACAAAGACTAGAAAAACAAGTCTTAAATTTGCACGTTTTGAGGAAAAACAGCTGACAAGCACCAATTTCAATAGTTGCGTATATAACGACCGCACTTTAATTGCAGGGCCGTGGGAATTAAAACGTTTTCAGTTTGCAGAGACAAGTGGTTAGTCGGAATGTTTTCCAATGTAGAACTAAAATATCCGACGTAAAAACTTTCTTGGGTGAGACTTTTATCTCGGAAATTTTCGAGCTGAAATTATTCTGAAACAGAACTGAAATTTGCATGTGCATGAAATACCAAATGTGAGGTTTTAAAGTGGATGATCCTATATTCATTTTGGTTAACAATTGATTTAATTACAATAATAGATTAATGAGACATTATTCATCAATATGCATATAGCATGCCCCAATATGTCTGTTCAACTTAATTTATATATAAACTTCTCAGTAACTTATCTGTTAACTTTATTAATATACAAAATATATGAAAATTAGATTGTCAACATTTATTAGTTCATCAAATAGTACTACAAAATTGTCCAGATTTAACCGGAAATTACAAAAAACATTCTTGTAATAAAATGTAATAAACTTTTACAAAGTTGATTCAAATATGCCATTCAAATTGTTTTTTTTTTTTTGGTAATAATTTATTAATAAATAAATTCTTAATAAACTAAGATTATGTTCTTGTTTTCAGAAATGAAGAGCAGCGAGTCTCGTCGTATGGTGGACATCACACGAGACAAACCGATAAAAGTTGCTGTACGCGTTGTGGTGCCTGTCAGAGACCATCCTAAGGTAATGAAACTGATGCATGAAAAAGTTAGTTCTATCCCACCAGAAGCCAATCAAATTTATTGTACGTCGTTTACCTTAATACCCATTCGACGTAATTACCCATTCAAAGTTTTATCTGTCAATTATTACTAACCAGAGCATGTAAACAAAATAAAAAAAGACAAGGAGAGCACATAGACATTTTATGGATCGTTAATGAAAAAAATGCTTTAAGTGGCCTTTAAAAAACGCCCGAATGGAAAATTCAAATTAAAAATCCCTTATCAAACGTAACGCAAATTTTTAACGACGCAATCTTATAGCTAAAATGGAAACGTAGGTTTAAACATTAATATTTTTTACGAAAACAGTATTTCTAGGCATAAACTCTTGAGTATATTGAATTCAGTGCAAGAGCATACATAAGGGGAATGATGGAGTGCAGCCATCGAAGAAGCATCAGTGCTTCACCATTATATAATTTATTACGCTTTTATTGGAATTGCGTTCCTTTGTATAATCTGAATCGTATTTTTCGGTTGAATGTAATGAAAAAATGGAAACCTTTCACCTCAAATAAATATAGTTAAGTTTAATTGGATATTGGAAACAAAGAATCTTTAGAAATTTTGTATTCCTTTATTAATACGTTTCGTTTTTGTTGGAAGTTATTATTCTTTTTTTTCAAGTGAGAATCAGCTCGATCCAATTATAAACTCGAGCTTTCAGTTTTCATACTGAGCACTAAATTGTTGGGTGATGGAATCACAAAAAAAATGATTGATAATCAAAATTATCGGAACAGATAGATTTAGGTCAATTGCCTTTGGTATAAAAACTATACAAAATCTGTAGTTTTATTACATATTGACCATGATATTAATTAATTGTATATGATACTTTCGAGAATTAAAAGAATATAATTTTTTGTTGAAAATATTATAACTTACTTTACATAATTGAAAATTAATTTAGATTGTCGAATTTCGGATGTGCTTGGCTAGAAACGTTAGTGCAATCCATTTCGCTTAAATTGGCATTGAAGTGGTTTAAAATGCTCTCGTCGAAACGTGCAAATCGATTCAGAGATCTACCACAAACTTTAGTAATTAGACCGCAACCAAACCCATCAAATATGACCAATATCTCGTATATTCATTTGCATCTCTGGAAAGTAAATAGTCATTGTATTGGTTGACAAAGACAAACAGTTTCATTATTCATTTTTGGTGGGTCGTCGTGGGAATGCGACTTGAGGAGTCGCAGCGGTCATGTTCAAACACAACCGGAAACTATTTCCGTCTTCCCCGGAAACTCAAACAGAAAAAGTAAACTCTAGTGTGGGACAGAGCGTGAAGAAAACACTCCATCTCAGGCCTCTTGTTGCCACCTCCCGTCGAACTGCTCGACTGCTTCAAGCACTTTATTATGTACCCTCTCTTTAACAAAGAAGACTCTTATTTTCAGCGAATTCTTTCATTAGTTTACTGAACCGTATCTTTATAATAAAATAATAAGATAACGTAGAAAAATATTTTTGAAATACAGTTGGGTATTCCCAATGGTAGATACATTACCAATGATATATGGAATCGAGTAGGTTAAGATGCTTTCCTCTGGAATACAATATCGTGGTTGTAAATCATCGACATGCAATATGCAGGCTTGCATCCGGCTAGTAAATATTGTGAAATGCGGAAATCTATAATCCTTATATACAAATTTAATGTTAGAAGATTCGAAAAATACATCACCTTAACTGCTACTGTGCTGTTTTGGGTACGCTCACACTACACTCAGGCCAACTTGACCGGCAACATATATAATTCATTCTCAACGTTCATACAAGTAATTATTAATAATTATATATTAAAACATATGTGGTTTAAAACACATAAAACTACATTATTAGATCTTATTTTATTGAATGCAGTATATTTTGCAAAGTAATTTGTTATATATGTTTTGATTTTTTTTCAGTTTAATTTTGTTGGAAAACTGTTGGGTCCAAAAGGTAATTCACTAAAAAGACTTCAAGAGGATACAATGTGCAAGATGGCAGTTCTTGGTCGAGGGTCAATGAAAGATAGACACAAGGTGAGTACGTTATTCTCCCGGCGCATCCACCACAAATAACGATCCTATATAATTTGAACATACATTTCATTATAGTAAACTTATATCTCTGGATATAATAACAAAGTAAATTTATTGCATATATAACATGCATTGATTGTAGTCTCTCTCTAAATATATTATTATATATAAATCATTTGTGCAAATACATAACTATAATTGGTGTATTTCATATTATTGATTTAATTTAATATTCCCTCAATGGTATTTGCATTAACAATGCAAATATTTTGCTATTACAGTTCAAATCTAATTTAGCTGCACTGCGTTCTGTGGGTTTAAATAAAAATGGAATCCAAAGTTCAGACTTGGAGTTGTGCAAGTTGAAATAAGTTTGATGCTATTAATAATAGTAAGGAGCTGGGACGCGTAACTTTGCAAAATCTTGCGGAAATTATGAATCCGTTAATAAATGGCAACCGAGAGGACAGAGGGAGTGAAAAAAGGACAGAATTAAATAGGATCGCGCGTTCAATATTTTATCCTCTGGAGTGTTTTTCGCGAGTAAATTTATGGAAGCGCTCTCCACGATTTACGGGAAAACTGTTTTTTTTTTATTTGCTGCGAGTTGTAATTTAAATGTACCTTTACTGTTTTGCAGGAAGAGGAGCTTCGAGCCAGTGGAGATCCTAAGTTCCAGCACCTCAGCGAAGAGCTGCATGTGGAGATCAGCGCTTTTGCCACCCCCGCTGAAGCCCATGCGCGTATTGCATACGCTTTGGCGGAAGTCAGAAGATTCCTGGTTCCGGTGAGTCAACTGTCACAACATCGAATGCTATTGATGTATTTCGTTCCATTTCAAATGGAGAGAGAGAGAGAGAGAGCACACCGAAATCCAATAAGTCGTTCGAAATTAATGAGTTGCAATTAGAGTCGGCGTTGCTCCTAACCGACATTGTCGTAATAAATAACCTGACCAAACGTATAATGAATGGTCTTTCGTCTCTTTCCCTATTAGGTTTATCGATTGAAATGAACTAGAAAGTATACAATCATTATTTCATTTTAAGTAAATCAAGTTTCTATATGTAACAATTTTATTTAAGCTTACGTCAATTTATGTCAATACTGATAACTGCAACTAATCACAAAATGTACATTATTTACTTACAGGCCATAATTTTGTACAGTATTTTGCAGCTTACGAAAATTAAGTAACGTATTATACTTATCCTTAAGTGATATATTTAAAATTTATTTATATCATCTAAATAACACTTATAAGATAAGTAACAAATAAACTTTGAGGAAAAAATATAAAATTTCTTTAAAATTTCTGCATAAGAATGTAATTATAATTTTAAAATGAATATTGATTACCTGCAATAATACAATTCTTCTATAAAAACAGTTTTGCCTTAAAAACTTTAATTCAGAAAACAGATTTGGGAATAAGTTTCCTTTTACCTGCACATCCAAATTGAGTCCATTAAGGTACACTTTAATATTCACCATAAACTCCAGGGATTTAATCCATTTTTATCCGACAGTTTCATCGCGGAAAAGCGAATGCAAACATTTATTTTTAACGCAAATTAAAAAAAGAAACTGGATAGAGCAGATCTTTACAATATAAACAAGTTAAATTAATGAACTACATAATTTTAAAATCATCAGGCAGCTGTGGATATTATAGGTTTTCTTAAAAATATAATGCAATAGAAAAAAAGGTCTGAGCATTGAACAAGTAATTAAATTAAAATAAATATTTGATACTAATTGTATTCCGACTTTAATTTAGTAACAAGAATTGCATTTATAAGTAATATGTGATGATTTTCTTTGATTCATATTATTATATGATCATAAGTTAATATGTTAAAATTGTGTTTAAGTTAATTCCGAATTAAATCATAGTGAACTAATGAGATGCACCTACATGACCCAGATACCCTAATTATTGTTGCATCATGTAACAGGCAGTATAAATTAAATTATTAATTTCCTTTGAACAGCTAAACTAAAACCAAATGCAAACATACACCATCGTTTCATCGATGCACTCCAATTGGAAACTGTTTCGATTTAATTACACCTCGAAAATAAACGAATTTCTCTTTTAAACTTCTATCAACTATTCCACGTATACATTGACTGTTAATGTATTTTGTGGGCTGCCATGGATTTGTTTAATTGTATTCAATAAAATTTTCTTTGGAAAACGTAATTTTCAAATGCCGCAATCAATTATGTAACATTAATTCATTGTAAATATTCTTGTAAAAGCAGTGGTGGATTATGCATCAACTGATGGATTGCGATATATCAAAGATTGAGCTAGTTTTGTTTGAATAATGATCAGAACTAGAAGACCCAATTTTTTTTTTATTGAAAATTTTGTGATTCTTTCACAAATTCATTTTCGACGTACTATTAAAGAACGTCATGTTACCAGTATTTCTTATTAAAATTTATCTGTAATTTTGATAGTCGTATTGTCCGATAAAATCAGCTAAAATCTATTTAAAAATTAGATTTTTAGATTGAACATGTTTATTTCGGATAAAAGTATGGTGATGTCAAGAACAATAGTTGTTTTTATTATTTTCTTGGTGGAGCGCAATATATAACATTTCCTACAATATTTTCATACCGCTACCATCTTTATTGAACGCAAGACACAATAATATATCTATATTACAAACTTTACTTATATGTTTGTTATATGAAATTTCCATAAAACACATATTTCATCAAATTGTATATGTATTTCTATTAAATATTATCTAAACCTTGAGGAGCCTAAGGTCAATGTGGAAATGCATAAATCTACAAATTGTTTACATCACTGGCATTTGACGTGCCAGTTATGAGAAATGTCAGTAAATATTTCTGACTTGCATTTATTTTCGTGTTTAATATTTCCCCTATTTTTCAATATATAATTAATTAACGCAAATATTATTCCAAATTATTGTTATTCTTCCTCTATTATTATTAATAATATTAATAATAACGCGCACCATATATTTGTATAATTATCAAAATTTTGAGCGAAAATAACTATGATCATTTGTCCTTTTCATAAAAGCATTTTTAAAGTGCTTTTGTATTTGACACAAAGGATAAAAAACTAAATGTTCTATTAATAATCCTTATAAATGATTTTTTGTATCGATCTTTATTACATTAAAATTTCCAACATGTAATTAATTAAACGAAGCTTTGATTCCGAACGCTTTTAATTCCCATTTGGGTAATGAACACCGAATACAAAAAGCGTAATGGAATAATGAAAATGGAAATTTCGATATTTGCTTATTATGGAAGCTGTATCAAATGGGATTCAGTTTTTCCATCTTTCCATGATAAATCTGCGAAACCGTTGCACGCGACAGTCACCCCACACACAGCGACTGGGGGCGGCAGAGTTTTCGCTTTGTGAATGCGATCATCGGTTCGGATGTAATTCAAGAGCAGTTCTCTTGGAGAGGGAACAGAGGGGTTTGCGATGGGCCAGGACTCAACCAGTTTCAATTTTCAAAAGTAGATACACATTTCGGGTCGGAGACAGCAAAACACCCCATCCGTAATCGATAGAATCCCCTTTTCTCTTCGGTCCGTCCGTTTTGTAGCCGAAGAAACTTTAAAACTTTTGCTAATATTTATACGAGACCAGGAAACTTTTGTGATTAATATTGGGCGCAGCGTTGAGTTTCGCTTCTTGTTCTACTTTCTGTGGGCGGAGGTGGTGGAAAATAGGAACGTTTGCACGGTGCTTGTAAATGTATATACTTCCAACTTTCCTTTACTTTTTGTCCTACCGTGAACGCGTCTTCGTGTCGATTGTATATTTAAAATACAAATCACTCAAAACCTTGCAAATTGCGTTTGGCATATGATCAAAGAATGTCATGCCAATATTTATCCATCAAGAATTCTATTTAAATTACATTCGTTTTACGATATTCTATTATATTTAGTTCTTAAGCATGTTCTAAACATGTTTATTTCATAAAAATATAAAAAAAATATCTTCATCATTTGTTTCTGATTCTTTATAATACATATAACAATTATAGAATCATTTGTCATTATCAAATCAACATTTTCGATATATCATAAGAAAGTATTTTAAACTTGAAAATATTATTATAAAATTATAATAATCTCATGAGTTAATAATAAGAAGCAACCTCATAAACCTATTTTAAATATTTGTATGATTAAAATCGTCAAAGTTTATCATCCTTTTCACCAATATGTTGTGTGCATGAGATTCCAACAAATTGTTTAAAATTTTTGTGATGAGTATTTATAGAATATAGTAGATGCGTGTATTTTGAAGGGTTAAGCCCTTGTCGTTCAGAAAATAATTGATTGAGTAAAACAAAAGCTTAGGCAAAGAGATCAACGTCTATTTGATCCTTTTTTTCTACTATTTTTTGTTTTCAAATCCAGAGCTGCAGATTCGAGTTCTCCGATCCTCACATAAAATACATATTTCTATATTTCTCTCTCTCACTCACTCTAACCCGAATCCCGCACACAATTCTTCCCCCCTGTGCGCACTTTTATCTCACTTTTTGGCGAAGCCCCGGGTATCGTATGACACGTTTATCCAATTTACCCTTTGCGTATTTCTAAATTTATGGATTCCGCGACGCTCGGAAAATCCAATTACAAATCCCAGAAACTTTAGTTTTCAACTTGAATCCGATACGTGCAAAAGCAATAAAATGTAAACAAATTTCTCGTGGATATTTCGTTTTGTTTCTTTGATATTACTATATTTACAACTCCTAAATGCGCAATTGATTTGCAACCGATTGCATTTGAATACTTTAGTTAAATTATGTAGACTCGATTCATCATAATTGATCTTTCATGAAATGCATAATTGTATACGCTCCATCATATCCGACGTTTCGCAAATAGTTCAATTATTTGCATATGCTTTATTTACTTGTAGTTCTAATTTCCGTGCAAATGGATTGAAGTATCTAACTTTATGCCGGTGAATGCTCGTTATGGATTTATCTTATTCGCGAACATAAATAGACCCAACATCAGCAATAATTATTATCTAAGCCAGCGCTGAAGACGAAGCGACCCTTCAGATTAATGGAGGTAATATTCATTCCAACGAAGCAACTACATCGGCCCAAATGATAAGATAACTCTAATGGCAAAAGTCAAACAACATCAGCCTATATTTGATGAGAGAGTGATCTTCAGATATTATATATAAAAGAACCTGTATATTCAACTGTAACATATATTTTTTTTAACATTTAATGGAAAAGGTGATCCAGTTCCTTTTAGTAATATAAAATCTGTAATGATATCTTAGATATAAATGGGTTCAAAGTTATTTTATTTTTCAATACATTTCGCATTGCAGCTCAATACATTAAGTCCATAGTTTTCATAATGATTCTATACCATGTTTATAATTATTTGCATCAACAAGTGCAAAATATCTGTTTACAGTAGCAATTGCTTCTTGATTCCTCGATCAGTCAATAAATCTGGTCAATATGGAGAATGTTCAAGGAATTCATACTTCAATTCGTTTATTTTTGTCATGGTCAAAACACTCTTGTGAGCAGAGCTATTGTCTTTATGATAGATTTTTTTCATTCAATTTATTCGGCAGGCTTGTATAATATTCTGAGTTAATTATTTTACCTTTCTCAAGATAATCTATTAACAAAATTCCCTTTGCACACCAAAAACTGATGCCACGCCTTTCGTTTTTGGTATGCAGTGATATTACGATATATTTTGAACATTTTCATGGGTGAAAAATGTTTGTTTTATTACTGTATTAAATCTATCATATACATTTCTATTCAATACGATTGGAAAATTATATTTGTTGGTTTAACGTGAGTGAGTTTGAGCTTTCGCGAGACCTATGCTATGTAAATGTAAACGTATGCTAATTAAACGTGAATTCTATTATAAAGTGTCAGGACGTACGTTTGTGCGGTGAGGCAACTCGCATCAGTATTAATTTGCGAAGGCAACAGACGGGACTGGCGAGAACCCTGAACCTTGGCTTAGGTTTGCCTATGCATTTAGAGACGCAAACAAGTCGCTGTAACTGACACCGAATAGTCACTTACAATTATTATCTACATTGGTATATACGTTTGACGCAATACAACAGACAATCATCAATTATAATTTATATTGTATCTAGGACCTTATCATAAAACGAAATCAAATTATATGTTTTTCGTTATTATAAGCATGTTATATATGTCAGACATTAAAGAAAATCGAAATACATTTTCAATAAATTAATTCCCAAAGGGTGGCGTCTTCAATCTTTTTTATTTTATTTTTTATAAGTTACAGATCATCCATTGAAAATTAAAATAGCTTTGTATAATTTCCAGCAATACTTGAAAGCATAAGTTTACATAATTAAACCTCGTAAATTCAAGAACTTAAGAAGATCAATCGAGCCGAAATCCAATGTTTACGACCTGCAATCTTGTGTACGGTCATGGAAAATGCTGTGAAAAGAGCCTGTATTTGTGTGCAGGAAAATAGCGGTGATTTTCACACATAATACCAATAAGACTCCATAAACTACTTTTTCATATAAAATAAAAAAGTAAAAATTGTGTATGTAAAAGTTATTTTTGTTTTAAATCATTTAGGCGCCATCCTGTACAATAGGAAAAATAATAGGGTGGATGCTTGGGAACAGTATTTTCTTATCTACATCTACAACATACGACGTATATTTTATACAATATGATCGATAAGGGCACGATTCTGAAAAGGAAATATACAGCCAGCCCAAAACGTTGTTTACCTTTGGTTTCAATCGAATTCATTCTCTCTACGGTCTTTGCAAATTTTATTTTCCACATCGGTTCGTGCTCGAAAGAAGGACGAACAAATATATACAGATACATATATATTTTTTTATTGGTGCAGAATCGTAGGGGTTGCAGATTGCGGCCATCGATCGCGCACGAAGAGAAAAACGATTGACCACCTGTTTTCAATGGTGAACCGCCGCAGCCGCCGCCGACACCGCCGACGTATTTATAGATGAAAGGGGCGTAAAATGCAGACCGCCGTCGCCGCCTCTCGCACGCTCAGTTTATCCTGGCTAAAAAGATTCTATTTACAGGACCGAACTTATGCTTTACGAGCTTGTTACGCGGACATTCGGTTCGCATTAAATTCGCAGCAACCGGATGGATGATCGAAAAGAATGCCAATAGCATTGAAGCTCGATTAATTTTTTTATTAGAATTTGCTTCGACGTTTTATAAGCTGCAGAATATCAAAGCCATGTAAATATGGCCATTATATCCAGATTATCCTCATCTATTTAATTTTATACCAATTTAATATTTCAAAAGATTTGTCCATAAATTTCATCAACCATATTTCAATACATTTATAAATGGCCACCTTTGAATTAGCACTATTATAAATCGATAAAATAATACACGCTATTTCGAATAACATATTTGAAACTTCATTTATGCTGTTTATATTATTTCCCATACTTGTTTTCCTGCAATCTTTCTATTAGCATTTTTTAATTAAATTTTTCAAAGGGAACTTTAAAATAAGAAGAATAAAGCATTTATGAAGTTTACCATTTATAACGGATATAAAGAATTTCACAATTAACAAAAAATACCTTATTAAAAGAACAATGTAGGAGTAGTTTTTATTAAAATATTTCATTTCTAATATATTAATCATATTTTTTTATTTGAAATTTTTTGATATTTTTAATTACAAATCTTCGTATATCCTCATGTTTCTAATATACTGTTTTTCAATTAATTAATATTATTTATGATAAAATGGATCATCAAAATAAACCTTGGATATAAGAAACATTATATAATCAAATTAATAAATAATAACGAAAAAATGAAATTAACAAACTGGCCAAAACCAATCATTTGTACCTTCACCAGATAGGGAAATAATAAATTCGCCAGATAGGTAATAAATATTTATATTTTACCATCAAAAACCGTACGAACTTTTTTGGTTACCTGATATATGCGCATCATTCCGGTTGTTGCCCATTTATTATTAGCTTCAAAATTATACGTAATTCAATGTTCAACATATGATAACGTTATAGGAAACAGGTTTATCCAAAATCGTGATATACAATAACGAGTTATACAAAATTAAAACATTCAATACTTTGTTCTTTATAAATGATTATTAAAACTGAAATAACGTACCGTCAGCTCTTTTAATTTCTCCGTGAAAGAAGCACAAACTGTTGAATTAATTAAAAAAAACCGTCCCCAATTACTTTATAACTTGTTCGCCGCTGCGGCCGTCGGCGTTTTTATCTTGTACGACACGTCCGACGGCACCCTTGTCCGGATGGTTGAATTTTGCTCGGAGAATGCATTCAAACGGAAATCCTTCCTCTGTCACCCCTCGCCCAAGAATGCTATCCGAATAATCTATATGGATTGAATCCTCGAAGGGATGAAAGTGTATTATTGAGTTGTCCCGATGACTGTGCGACAACATACATCTACGAATCCGCCATACTAATTGTGGCTTACATTTCAGGATTACAACGACGACATCAGACAGGAGCAGATGTGGGAGATGCAGGTTCTGTCCAGCCAGAGAAACAATAACAAAGGCGACGAGTTAGCCGGTGGCGGTGCCGATTACCAAACAGAGGACAGGTTGAGCTCAACGGGAAACATCGAAATTCTCGAAGTACCCGACAGTCCAACAAATGAGGACCATCCTGCCCTCAGGGGTGTCCAACCAGGTATCTGTCACATACATATTTATTTAGGTTTCCGTGTCTCAATACATATATAAACCATATTTAATTCTAACAAGACACACATAATATTTGATCAGTATATCTATACAGAAGTTAGCATCTAACCCGGCACATCCACCATATAATATATTATATCATAACATTGTAATTTACATGATCAAGATTCACTTATGTCAGCGGTCGGAAAAGTGCGATTTACCAGTTAAATGCAGCTCTTTGGTACTTGCATGTGACCCTAAAGTACAATTGAAAATAAAAACTTGATTTTATTCATCATTCAAAATGTTTGAATTCAATAGCACTAACACAAGAATAATTTTTATGGTTTTTATCAGAGAGAAAATTGGCTCATCCATATCAAAAGTTAATAGCTTTAAAATAGTTTTAACATTGTTATGAAAGAGAGATTTGGCTCTTCCAGCTCAAAAGTCCGACCACTTACTTAGAAAATATGGAGTTAACCTATTAACCCTGTGCATCTGAATCGCGGTCAACGTATGCCGCATTTGTAAAATACACTCAAATAAATAAAAGAACAGAAAAAAGTAATTCAATTACGTTCATTTTACATTTGCTGAATAAATGCAGTTGCACAACTTCACGTGTACAGTCACATTTAATTACAACATATAAACAAACGATTTGCATTGCTAATAGAAAATGTACTGCGCACGACAATCATTAACAACATTTATATTTCAACAAACATGCTGAACCTGACCCCAATCCAATTAATTCAATTTCCAATTCCAATAATTCTAATTACAAAAAAAAAAATTTAATTTATGCGAATCAATATGGAAATTACTTTAAATAATTAATTTATACAAATAACTTGTTCATAACACAAAATATTATTTCTGTAATCAATTATATACTAATCATTTTATAATTAATGAATTATGTAATTTAGTACGTTAAACAATTTAATTTGTATCAAACAAAATAAACGTTACATTTTTGTTTACAACTATAAAAATATACTTTTCTAAAAAAACTATAAAACAATTTCATATTGAAAAAATTTAACTCTACGTTACTCGCAAAATATTTTGTAACGTCGTCTGAGAAACCGTCCACAAATCGTCAGTCAGTATGAAGAAGGCACATAGGTCGTCCCTCCTTTTCAGTTATAAAAGTTATGATTGGTATTATACTCATGGCGTTTTATAGACGCCACGTGAGTAACGAAGGGTTAAAAGAAACAATTAACATATTAATCTTAAATAAATGTGTAGACTAATTTAAATTTGTTCTTTTTTTAAGATTTATATAAATGAATAATGAAAATGTGTTTCATACAATAAGTGCATTAATTTAATTCAAGTTATCACAATTTAAATTAGTAAAAAAAAAATCGTGTTATGAAAATGTTAAATATTCAGAGCGGAAAGTCTGATATTATTTGTGCATAATAGAATTTAATGGACAGATGGTGTACGTTCGGCAGTCAAATTTTGATGGATTTCATTAACCGTATTTGTTAGATTGAAAGGGTTTAATTTTATACAAAAGATTTCCATTTTGAACGAATTTTGTTTTGTTAATGGATCAGCATGTGTGATCAAATTTGACAAGATTGAGAGAGAGGTGGTTGCGTGGTAACGAGCTATGTGTGTGTGTGTATGTAGGTGAAACGATGATGTCCCGAACGGAGCATTCGAGGGGTGATGCTTTTCATGTTATCGAAAATTTACTCTTAATTGTAATGAAGTGCTAAATTTCCCGCGTGAAGATTTGAAATATCTAACATCGCTGAAATGTTTCAGTAATCGTCGGTGATGCCAGCACATCGCCTATCAACAGTGGCACAGTAGTCGGCGGCCAAGTGTCTCCGAACAATGGAGCCGGAGGCGGCGTCGCGGCGGCAGTTCAGACGCCGACCATCTCGGGGACGACGCCGACGGCGGCTGCAGGACGCAAGAGGCCGCTGCTTGCTGGTGGACCCAGGACTTCAATGACACCGACGAAACGGACAGTGATGAGTCTGTTGGCACGTGCACGTGCTGCCCAAGCCAAACAACTTCCAACCACCACCTTCCAACGCGCTCCAACCGAGTAAGTACCAAGTATATTTATATTATGTTTAAAATCCACTTATTTTTAGTTTAACAAAACTTTATATTAAGATGGTTTAATGAATCACGTAAAACAGTGCAAAGAATAAATAAAATTTTAATTGAAATATGTTTAATAAATATTTTGGAAACCTCTACATACTTATGTTTGCTTTATAATTTTCTTTACTAAATATAAATGCTTTCATTCAATGAATTGATTGAAAATATTCCTTCTACTATTGTTCATTTAATAAGTATAATATTTTTCTTCTGCTTTTCCTACCACTGGAAACTCAACTTGTATTCACTAAAAAGGTGGGATGCACCTCACGTTTTCCTATTTTCGACAAACAAGCGATCAGAAATCTCACGGCAAGCTTCTTCCTTGATCGACTAAGGAAAACTCCCTTACAATCATTAGAAATCAATGGTGAATAGGGAAGACAAACGAAGGGAAAGAAGAAGAGATTACCGAACGCGACGGGGGATCTACCCAATAATTACAAATTGATCGAGCAAATTTATCTCAATTTAACGAAAGGCGAACGCGAATCGGGGAATTACAAAAGAAAATTGTACCATCGAGCAGATATCAAATCCGCGCTTGATTAATTGCACTTTTATTTTCCACTTCTTGTACCTTTAAAAAATATATCATTTAAGGATTTGTTGCAATTCCAATGCTTGTTTTACGTAAGTTATCCTTAATGTCTACAAAAGTAGAGATTTATTGCTTTGGAAATCGGGCATTTTTTTGTTTGTAACTTGCTACTTATCACTTGATCCTTGCTAAGTCATTTTAAATAAGTAAAATGTATTATGCTGCAAACTTTCATGTCATAACAACTGCTACTGGATATAATTAGGGTATCCAAATTTACTATGTTTCTTTCCGGTAATCAGTAAATTACTGGTTATTTTCTAATTGAAAATACTGTGTGCCGAATTTTCGTTATTTCAACGACAGCTATACCAACTTCAGAAAATAGTTTAAGTAATTGCAAATTAATTCAACTAAATTAAATTATAATTACCGTATCTATATTCCTAAATTCTAGATGATTGTGTAAACATTTCAAATTTTCCGAGTAAAAAATAATTTCAATCATATTGGTCGGTAATACAAGTTAACCGTTTACTGGTAATGGAAGTCCTATTTATAATAGAGTACGAAAACAGTGAAATTGAACTAGTAACTGAAATTACATACTGTGTACATTGTAATTGGTAGTCTAGACATATTTATTTCTCGTTTCGCGCATATTGGATGCATCAACTTGCAATAATTTTCTCATCAACGAAATATTGCTATTGGTATTGCATTAAAAACAAATTACGGACATGTACATCGAGCATATATAAACATATACAACATGATGGATTGGTCAATCTAATTTTCCAACAGGTTGAAAACATTTTCCGGTTGCCACTTCGAAAATCTACAAAATTGGTTTTCAATTCAGAAGACCCTAACACTAATGTGTTAATAATTGCACGATTTTATTTATTAGGAAATATATCCATTATTTTCGAAATATGCAAATTTTCTGGTAGGAAATGGTATATAGTTCATTACGGTCATACCAATATTTTTCCACTACTGAACTGTGCTCCGAATTATTGAATGTAATCGTGATTAAGGGTTCGTTTATGTCATGGGAAATGACCAGCTGAAATTGTAAATAACCATCAACGTCCCTAGGGATGTTGCAATTTCGAGCTGAACCACAAAATGTATCAAAAACTCGTTTTACACAGCATACGTACTAATGAATTTTGTATGTTTTTTATTTGACTAGCAATTAATTACAATTGTAATAATTCTATTTATAAAATGTAAAAATAAATGTATTCAATTGATACATTATATTACAACTTTATTCTAGTTTTTTTTTCAATACAATTTTTCTTATATGAATTAAAATCATATTTTACTATATTTTTTTATCATAAAAATTATTGTATTAATAAAAAATATTTTTACAAACAGTTTTATTTGCATTTTTGATTTAATTCAATATTATTTATTACATATAAAGGCAATCTAAATTTTCATCATCTTTGATCAATTATATCAACTTTTATTCTTCATTAGAATAGAAGAATAAAATGTGAAAATTCTTAGAGGACAATGGGCTGCGAAATAAGTTTTTTTTAGATTTAATGAAGAACTCCTTTGGAGCATAAATAATGGTAATAATCTTGCGAAAGCTATTAAAATGAAGAAAATAAAAGCTGGCAAAACATTCATTTTTCTGGGAGCAGTCCGTGCGTAATGGCGAAATGTTTCACATAAATTCCTTGAACGCGCGGAAAACGATACAGAAGCTTACAGTTTAATTTCCTTATTCGTTGCTCGAAAAATTGCGCACAGTCTCATTGCACGTAAAACGGAATCATAATATTTTACAAATAAAGAAGAAGCCAATTACCAATTTTTTTCTTGGTTTTCTTTCTATATATTTGTAAAATTAGTTCGTTGCTGATTTAATAATATAAAATAAAAGCATAAAATTTCTATTTTTATTTTCTAATAAAGTCAGAAATATCTGATAAATATTACATATATTATAATACAAGATGTGCCAAAGGTCACAACACCATTTTAAAATAAAATAACTTTTTGATTTCTTTACAATTTAATTTATTCTTTCATAAATAGTAGTTTGATTTTGATACATTTGTTATGTATATGATAGATTTAATATATAAGTGAAAATGTGATAGTATTCAGAAATACTTCTTAACTTGTAAGATGCAAAAAAGTAATAAGAATGAAAATTTATCAACTATTTCTGAAACGTTTCTGAACGAGATTCATGATACTATTTGTTCATTTCAGATATAAAAGAAATTTGTAGTATGAATTATATCAAATTAATTATCAATTAGCGAGACAACCCGTAACTCTTTGAGTAATAAAATTTAATATTAATTAATTGGGCTTTTAATTTTCGTTTCTTTTGCACGCTGCACCCCCGAGAAAATCCCTTTATATTTGGATGCATCTGTTACTTAATTGGTTTTAATTGCAGACGCAGCAGCACGACAATGGTACCTCTACTGCGAGAAGATTACCTATCCGGAACGATGAACCTCAACCTCATTTAAATATTACGAAAAAGGATGGGAGCTGAGGGAGAGGATACGCAAAAATGACACATGGAGAGGATCATTCCGCGGTTTCCCAAAATTTGCAGAATTGTCTTGAGGAGAGATTTTCACAAAAAAAAAATAGGAAGACAACATACGCGTTAGGTGTGAAGATGTTGTGGGGCGTATGAGACGAAAAGGGAGGAATATTTCTTTTCGGTTGATTTTCACTAGGTTTTTTTCAGCGGCTGAATTAATTTCGGTTACTAGGTTCAGCCCACTCTCTTTAAGATCTAAGTCCACACCAAGAAGTTTATCTATGAATGGATTCAATTAAAAACGCACGGACCAATCTAAAATTTTAATTAACAAATGGAATAAAAAAAATAAATTTAAAAAAAAATATGAACATATATTATTAATATTTATATTTATTATCCTTGCAAATGTTTCGATTAAGAAAGAGATTTATTATAAAAATATATATATAAATTAAGCTACAACGAATAAGGAAACGTTTTCATTAAAAAAAATTATAGAATATATAGCTAATTGAAAATAATGTAAAATCTTCAGTCTAAATTTGATGTTGCAGATGTTAATATATGCCAGCATTAATATTTATTTCTAAGCGTTTCCGTTCATAAACAAATTTAATGCACAATAAATAAAGTACTAATCGGATTTTTAAACTTAAATAAAAACACACAAAAAAAGTTGCTTTTTACATGATATTTAACGATGATATTTAGTACATATCGATTTTATAGGATTTCAATTAATAAATAATACATTTTAATAATAATTAAATTAATTCTAGTGGATAATAACGACGATGGTGTTTCTTGGTAATAAATTTTATTCTCTGTTAAAATTATAGGAAATATATTGAGATGCTTCCATGGCTCAAGAAATTTGCCAAAAGAGATGTTCTTTTTGTTCTGTTTTCTAATTGAAACCTAACTTGGAGAAATATCAGAATACAGATATAACATATTCTATATGATCAACTTAAAGAAACAGCATAAATTGAATACTACAATTATTGTATTAATTATTAATATTACCCAACTATAATTTTAATGAGAGAATTGTAAGGGTATGAATATAAAAAATAAATAAATAAAAATAAAACTTCTGTTTCAAAATAAAATATGTAATTTTAAGGAAGCAACGATTCTAATAAGTTCGATAACAACAACTTTTGTAGTTTACCTTTCATCATACCCGAAATGCCATTTTTTCGTAATAAATATCGTGCAGTTATCGAACAGTTTGGATTCGTTGAAAGGGTGTAAAAATAAGAAATATACTATATATATAATATATAGCACGATGGCGTAACTTCTAAATGTGTCAAATTGTTTTATAAAAAGAATGTAATTAGCTGCGAGCAACAGAAAAATGATTAATTCCGATTCATTAAATTACCTTCGCCCAATGCATCTTCTAACTATAATTAATACTAAAAGAAAAAATGAATCTATGAAATAAATATTATAATATATGTATTATTATGTAATATGTGTACAAATCTTAATAAAATAAAGATTTATCAAATGTATTTGTTCTATGGCTGTAATATACTTAATCCATTCCCAACAATAGTATTCCTAGTAGTATTTCAGGATCTAATTCTGCGAAAAGGTTCAGTCCACCGCGTAAAATCCTTTACTTCCCCAACATTTGTTGATCTTTTCCAAGTTAATTCGATAGAAACGTTGGTAAATAAAACCCTGTTTTTCTTGATATTTGTTTTATTTATTTCCAATAACTGCATTCATATTATTACTGTTTGTCTTCGCTTTTTTAAGCTCTAATGTAAATAAACTGATCTTAAGGAACGTTAATTACTCATAAATCGTAATCCCTATAGATAAATACATTAAAAACTTTAAACTTTGGTCAAAATGAACCAATAAATATTGTATATAAATATTAAAGAAATATCTCTATTGGAAGTAATTAGACATAAAATTTGGGGAAAATTAATTTTGGGTAAAAAAGACAATACCAAAAAAATAGGGTGATAGAGAATAATGTCCGTAACGACTTTTCCCTTACTTTCTGCGTGGGTATGTGCAGTTTCCGAGGGGATGAAAAAGTTTTGTACGTATGTAAGCCACTCGACGTTCATGTCTACATCCACTTTCGCCCATGAGTCCTTCTGCCGTTGTGTCCTCGTATCCTTTATGAGGATATATACGCACGCGGTGTAAGGGGGCGGCGATCTTTCCCCGGCAATATATATATAGTATATACACATGATGCATTGTGTGTATGTGTGTTTTCATCGTCGAACGCCGTTTGTAACCCACTCACAAGGAGACAATCGAGCGGATAACAATGAAATTGCGGGCCCGTCGTCCTCCTCATCCTAGTCTTGCCAGTACTCCTCTACTTTTTGTTGCCTTCTCTCTTCCTCTTGTACCCTCCTTGGATTCAGATTCAGTGGTGATGTATTGCATAATGAACAAGGCCACCTTCGGCATTTGAATTTTCCTTGTTTCCGAGACACTCGTAGGCTTTTCCATGCACCGTCTCAAAAGCCACCTACTACAACATATAGAAAAGTTCATCATATTGTCTCAACAAAGTAAAGAAAAAATATATTAACATCAGATCTCAATGGAGAGGTTGTAAGTGAGAAATAAATAAATCTTAGTATAAATTCACCTCGAAGTATGTATTTAATAACTCGATAAACGGAAATATTTGTGGGGAAAATGAATTTGGACGGAAAACGATTTATGGTCGGAGGCGAAGGCAGCCGTTGAATTGCTGAATGGGCGTCCGGTCAATTCGATTCGCGATATGGGTCCATAAAGATGACCGCAATCGAATTGCCCGGATGGTTTCACGCTAACTACCGCCGCCTTCTCAACTGCCTCCTCCTCAAAATGAAATTGCTCTCACTTCCACTCGGGCAGATTAAAAAAAAGATATAGAACGAGCAAAGATGGAGGTAGAAGTACATATAAGAAAGCCAAGAAAGGAACGATAAAACTGGACTGGAGGAGGAAAATAAAACCGGGAGAGTCTCCAATCGTTTCTGGGTCAGTGTTCTGGCTTACATTTTCCGAACACGATCTTCGTCCTTTGAGTGGCTCTCGTTATAACCGGTAGTTGTCGAATGTGTTTATCTCGTGACTACGCATAAAATGATCAAAATAAGCTCATATTGTTCTTGAATTATCATACGATACATAACAATTATTTTTTTGCAACAGATATAACTTGTCTGGTTAAGAGAAAATGAGATATCATAATATTTCCAAGAAAAAATGTTTGGAAAATGTACATAGGAAAGAGTATAGAATAAAATAAATAGTATAAAGAAAGAAAGACTTAGGTCGATAGACCATTAATGGCATTTGTGGCTAATAAATATATTATTATATAGATAATATAAATAAACTTATGAAAATACAAATATGTTTTATATTAGATTTACGCTCTATATTCTAGAGTCTAGAAATTAATTAGTAACGTTATATTTAACGGAGTTTCTCAGACGCCACGTGGGTAACTATATTACAAAATGCCGAGCGAGTAACGGAGGATTATATAATGTTGTACCCCGGCACTTCCACTATATTTCTTTGTGAAAATTATACTGGAGTGACTTGTACTGTTCGGAGATGATAAAACGTATGGTACAAACTTTCAGCTATTGAAATAATAAGACCTAATTTATATAACTTTCAAAGATGACAAATATACACAACTCTGGAAATGTTCAGAATTTAAACAATCTTCACTGTAGAACATAATTTCATCACATGCACTACATTCCAATTATTTATTTAAATTTATGTGCCAGTGTCTGAGGTTAAAACAAAATTGAATACATATATACTTCAAAATGAAAGTCAAACTTACAAAATTAATTCTTCTGTTAGTTCAAATGCGACGCCTGTAAATAACTTTGAAACATACAATTATAGAATTAATAAAGTAAAGGAACTTAGTTCGGTAACCAACTGCAGGGTAACGAATCCTCTGGGAGCTTTTCATGTCACTAAGCAGGAGGCTCCGAAACGCCGCGTGGTATAAGCCGAGGGTTCCCCAAGCAGAAAACGTTAATTGTATGAAAATTCTAAGTCCGCATAATTTCGCAGCTACTCCCTTGCACATCGCAATGCAACCTAATTCGTAACAGCTTCCATAAAATTAGCACACATTCCTCTAAACTGGCATTGAATAATTCATTTGTACTAATTTCGTCTTTCCTCTATTACCGTTCACGCGTAAACAAATAAACCATTTGATTGAAGCGCAACAGCGTCTTGGATATTTTTAACCATTTCCCTCGGGGAACATCCGTTTACCGGTTCCGCCTTTGTGTCACTGTCAAAACCGGAAAACGGGATTGGATTTACGGCGCGGCACGTGAACTTGCTATTTATTACCTGGGTGCCCCTTTAAGGTCTTCTTCCTGTGATTTAGAGACAATTATGGGTGCTCAAGGAGACGGCGACTTCCGAATCTCGAAACTCAAATTTATTTACAACTTAGCAAACATCTACACTTCTTTTCTTTAAAATCACCCTCATGGTATTCATAATAAATTATTATTCTTAAAATATAAACTTTAAGTAAGTAACAATAATAATATTTATTATAACAATTACAGCATACAACCAAATAAAAATTAAAACATATTCATATAATTGTTGCAAAAGGCTATTGACCATAAATTATTTCTTCCGACAGATATAACATTTTTACCAATGTTTACTAAAACTCTAAGTAATTATTATTGGACCAAATTAGGGCCGTTATGATTCAATATTAATTCATCTACATCTTTTAATAAATACTTAAATACTTTTATTAGTTACATAACAATAGCTTATAATTTGAGTGATTTGAAATGTTCCGGTTGTTAAAATGAATGAAATATTAATTAATTACTTATTAATAATTGTTTTCAAAAAATTATTGAGCCGAAAAAATGTAGACATATAAGTGACATATATTATGATTAACTTAAAGCGCAAGTTACATTAGACAATGCTGCTACCTATAGGAACTAAGTTGAAACTATAATCATAACATAACCCTACATTGCTCAAGAATCATATTTTCCTCACTCTCTAAGGAATATGAATTAAATTAAATAATCTAAAGTATAATTGATAGAATTGTTGTTATACAATGTTTCCCACAAGTACCCAGTGTAAATATTGGATGTTTTCCAGTGAAGAGGAATTAAATCAATTAAGAGAAAAAACCAACACTAAGCACATTCAAGCTTATGGAAAAAATGTACCTGTATGTATACTGTAAACTAAGATATAGTTAACAAATAGTTATAAACAATTTTTTTCAGGAAGCCAATCGTTATGATTACTTTTTAACTCCAGTAGAAGAAAGCTTGATGGCGAAGAGGTATGAACTGTTCTTAAGAGACTTCTGTAAAGGATTTTCACCTCCAATGCCACGAAATGTAACAGGAACTGCATTTCACTACTTCAAACGATTCTATGTAAATAATTCAGTGATGAATTATCACCCAAAAGAAATCATGTTGGTTTCTTCAACTTTAGTTTAATCCATAATAATTATTAATGAGTATATTTTTAGGGTAACATGTGTATATCTAGCATGCAAAGTTGAGGAATTCAATGTGTCCATTGGACAGTTTGTGTCAAATATTAAAGGAGATAGGGAAAAAGCTTCAGACATTATTTTAAACAATGAACTATTACTTATGGAACAGTTGAACTATCATTTAGCTATACACAATCCATTTCGGCCTGTGGAGGGATTAATAATTGATATCAAGACTAGGTGTCAGTCACTTAATGATCCAGAGAGATTAAGACCTGGGATTGACCAGCTTTTGGATAAGGTTTTCCTCACTGACGCAATTCTGCTATATTCACCAAGCCAAATGGCATTGGCCGCTATTCTTCATGCTGCTTCCAAACTGCAGGAGAATCTAGATTCGTACGTTACTGATACTCTCTTTGGAGTTGATGGTCGTGGGAAACTGGAGGAACTCATTGAGGCAGTAAGAGGGATACGTTCGATGGTAAAGATGGCGGACGTGAATCCTGATAAGAACCAGATGAAGTTAATCGAAAAGAAGCTGGAGAAATGCAGAAATCCAGACAATAACCCTGATAGTGAAATGTGCGAACGATTTACTTTCTCATTGTTACATTTATTTATTCTGTTGCCTGTTTCAGTTACAAGAAGAGAATGCAAGCTTTACTCGACGACGAAGACGAAGTTTACAATCAAATAATGAACTCCAACACGGAATTGGATAATTCTACTTTGAATATGCAAGCCCTTTAATGTTTATTTTTTTAGATTGATGTTTCTAAATAATGTTTCGATTTTATTTTTGTATTGATATTAAAACAATTATATATTTCAAATTAATTTTAGAAATTTTATCATATATGAAAGAGGTGTAATAGGTTGCAAATTCGCAATCGGCATTTTTTTAATTTAATTGAATTTACTTCCAGACTTAGGTTTTTTAATGATTATAGAATTACAAAAAAAACATACTACAGATAATGTAGTAACATGTATGTATATTTGGTTGCATATAAATACTTTCAATAAATACGATTTATAGTTATTTAGTGATTGTTAATTTGCTTCGAAATTAATGTTTCACTAGAATTATAACATTTAGTCAAGGATCACATAGAGAAGCAAATTTTATAATTTGTAACAAAATTTACAGAACTCTGTGAATCAAAATTATTATGTTATATTTACTGTCTGACAACAGATAGCAGCACATTTCTGATTTGGAAATAAATAGTCAACTTTTAATATTCAAATTTTAGTACTCGTTGCATTTTTAACAAAACTAAAAACTATGTAATTTTCTAAATGCAATATAGATAATTGATATTTATAATTAAATGTGTGTATGCGACATTTGAAATGTTCCATTTCGAATTACTATATTTAAATAATTACTAAGATATTAAACCGTAACATTGAAGTGTTTTCTTTAGCAGGATCAAGGTGATAATTAAACTATCAATAATTATAATTTAATACAAATGTTTCAAGAAAATTCTTAAAGTATTTTGTTTTATTGTTGAATAATAATTATAAAATTGCTTTGATTCGACGACATCATCTATGATATAATAACAATTATTATGTAAAATATGTAATATAAAGAATATATGGTATTTTTGTTTATAGATAATAGCTACATCATAAATAAAAGAGGTATTTTGTAAAACATCATAAATTGATATTATTTCTAGACGTAATATTGGAAATACCCATGGGCTATCATAAAATATTTCCATTTTTACGGAGTTTATACGCGTTTCATCAAATCGTTCTTTTGGTCGCCTAAAGCATTTCCATGATCATAAACAAAGAAAATGAAACAAACATAAGAGTCAATCAACATTCTACGAACGCCACATTCATTATAAAACATTATAATTTTGTGAATGGAAAATATTGTCTTTATCATAAAGATTAAGTTCGCATGTATTTTTATATGATAGAGATAACTTTAATGAATAGCATAATTAAAAGTAATTATGTAATTTTTATATTGGTATATAGTATATACTTATATATTACTAGCCTTCTATGCTTGTCAATTATGTTTTTTCAGTTTAGAGTAATACATTAAACTTTTTTTTGAATTACTAACCGCAAAAAGAAATCAAAAGCACAAAACTTTCTTCTATAAAATGAGGAAAAAAATAATCATTTATGTAAAAATACTTTTCTCTACTAATTTTTTAGTAACCGCACTATGCGAGTAATAATTTTACTTATAGTAAAAACAATTCTTTTTCAATTCATTAGTATTATAAAATTAGTTGTTTTTTTTTCTATCAGTTTAAAAAGTTTCTTGCAGTATTTGCAGTTATAACCATATATCTTTCAAGAAATTACTACCAACTGTCTTACAACATTCGACAACATTCCACATTTCTTTTTGTTGCTCATAGAGTAAATAGAGTAATTTCATTGGACATTTTTTTGTCCGTATGTGAATACTGATCATGATCTAGATGTGGTACTTTTATGCAAGTGCTGGATTGAGAATGGAAAAAGTTTCAAGGTAGAATTTATTGGCAAATCAATAAATATGCATGTGGATACATAGCCGGCAGTGAAAAGGCGCTTTGGAAATAAATAAAATGGAGAAAATGAAATTCACCAACAAAAATAGAATAAGGAGATCAAAAGTTGTAGTTTTATTGGTGCAGTTACTGGCAATCAACGTGCGAGTCGAGATAACATAAATAGTCGCCGTAAACGTTTCATTATCTACATGCCTCTATACAGCATCCATATACCATTCGAATGGGTTATAGGCTACTTGTTATGCCGAATACGATGTTGCGATCCGTTCTGGTTTCCAGTCGCTTTGGCTTTGTCTGTTCCTCGGAGAAGAAGAATAAGAAGAAGAAGAGGTGAGCAACATCAACAGGACCAGCAATAGCAACAGCAGCAGCAGCAGTTGTGGTCGCCCGTTGCCGTGGTAATGTTGTTTTATGCCCATGGGCCGGTCGGCAGTGCCGCCCATACCTACGGCGTTGTCGGTAGGCGGCCATCTTATCTCTCTCACTCACTTGGCCGCAGGCCCAGAACCTACCAACGCAAGACCAACGACAACAACAACATTAACCGGTCACTCTCGAAACGGAATCTAAATACACATTTATTTACCAATTTTCATAGAACGAAAAACTCTTAGTCCATACATATTTCTACACAAATTTGTTTCATATATACTATCTACTTATATCTAAAACAAGTATCATGAATTATTCAATTAAAAAATGCATGCACGAACACAGTCTTAACAAAACCTAAAAAATTAAACAAGATACAGTGGAACCTTGCATAACGAGCATTTCGCTTAACGAGCAAAATGAATTGTAAGGAAAATAACTCGCTTAACGAGCGACGTTTCGCATAACGAGTGACGATGAGAAGAGAAGTCCCGGATTGCGCGCCTACTACATCATTTTTAAAACTTGTGTACACATATTATGTGTTTTTTTTGATTATATCCTTGTCATCTTTGTTTAAATATAATTTGTGTTTGCTGTAAATGCAAAACACAAATGTATTGTCTCCAACCATTATTATAATTTATAAACATACTATATATATAAACAAATATTAAAAGTATAATGAGACCTCCACCAAGTCAATTAATACAAGTAAGGTAAACAAATATAAACTCACTTCACCGTGTGTGAATTGGAAAACGGTTCCTAGTGTTAGTCATTCTAGTTGCATCCTAGTGTTCAGACATGTTGTTTGTGTTATTTGTGCAAAATTTAATAACACTTGCATGTCTCCTCATAAAAAGCGAAAGAATAAAAATAACCATAGATATCAAAATCATTAAAAAATCGAGACCAGTTATACTTCTTTTTCTTGGGCATGGAATGCATTATCATAATTTACATTAGTTTATATGGGAAAACGTATTTCACGAGTAAAAATCCAAAAATTTTGGAACTGATTAAACTCGTCAAGCGAGGTTCCACTGTATAGTCGAATTAAATAATATTACAATTATCGGCTGAAAGACTTCGGTCAATAGACCAAAAAAATATTTAATTTTCTCCTAAAATCTTTCATCGGTGTTTCTATTTGAAAAAAAAAATCTAAATTTTGTTATTTAAATCAAATAAAATCAAATCAAGAAAAATAATTAGCTAAGAAATTTATAATATAAAATTAATTACGTAGTTTTCAAATGACGCGATTTAAAACGGACAAATTAAATGATACTATGTGCCGCATTTTTTTTAAAATTCTGTTAATAGTGTGGAATTTATTCTGTCAAATTGGCAATTAGCTGTTATTGAAATGTCGCACCAATAATTGATAATATTCCAGTATAAATTACACTAATTATTGCTTAGTTGACATTCAACGTGCACCTACCATTAGGACACATTTATCTCATGCTTTACATCAAAACGATATTAATATCCATTTTGAACCGTTCAATTTGCTCGCAGAAAAGCGAATTAATGATTTTTCAAATTGAATGATTAATGTGTTCGTTCTATAATGTGCTCGATCATTTAATATGTTAAAATTTGTATGAAAAATTTATGCAGAAAATCCGTATTCTACGTTGCTATTTTTTTTGTACTTTGTATTGTTTGTTATTGGTCTTCTTTTATTAATATTGAACGTGAAATTAACGGGGAGCGCCGCTAATGCATCCATCGGGGGGTGCCATTATTACCCATTTGGCCGCACCCCCGAAACAGGGCGCACGGAATAATGTTCCTCTCGCCATATTTTCTTGTTGTTTTTTTTATATTTCGTGATGGTATTATTTATTTCGTATAATTAGTGGAAGAATACAAATTGAACATCAGATCTGCACAAAAGCTTCCTCTTGGTAGGCGAAAGTGATTTCGCGATATGAATCTTTAAATATAATTAAGAATAAGAGCTCGATCGCACAGATTAAATTGGAATATATAAAGATGGTAACAATCTGCAATTAGGCTACTGGGCTTTTTACCACGGTCTTGCTCACTTTAATTGAGTCCATTTTAATACCAGTCTATAGCATCATTAAAAATATTATCATTTCATTACAGACCAATTCTACTTCTATATTTTTACATCTGCAGAGCAGAGTGCATAATATGCAACACAAATTGTATATGCAAAATTATAGAACCTATAGTATAGGTACTTTATGTATTCATTTTCCGGTAAATGTATAAATTTGCCAAATAATAATGTAAAAGTAGATTAAAAATATTGAAATATAAAATGTATCAATATTATGCGAAAAATTTACACCGTAACTTTACTGCTTTGGAAAATGTGAAATGAATGGGGGAGAATGTATAAATATGTGCTTAAAACCTATATAAATAAATATTTTTTTAAGAAAAAAAAAATAATATTAACTACAATAAATGACATGATGATGGATGGCTGCGTTCACACTTTAGCCCAGCTACGTTCAAAGTGAGTACAATGCACTTTTTCCTAATTTCCAGTGACGAATGTGTATTGAACGTACACACAATGTGTTATAGAATAGTATTATAGAATATACCGATGATTAAGTAAGAACTAAAATCGCAATAACAATAAATAAATGTGATTATTAAGATTTGAAGCATTGCAATTAGAATCGATTGGGTTGTCGATAGGTACCTAAAAAAAAATTACTGATGGGAAAAAATGAAGAGAATGGTCTTTCGTAGTTCATAGAATTGAATATGTAAATAAATGATGAATGCATGGGAAGATTTCTGTGTTCGATTTCTAAACGCACAGTAGCTCGTTCATGTGTGTACACTAATATTAATAATAATAATAACATATGCGGAAAGAAGAAACTGGAAAGGAGCAGGCGAAGAGTGGAACAAGGAGAAAGAATGCAGAGGCCGGAGAGGAGAAGTCGATGGGGGATGGGCGCAGGCCGTAATTATATATTTGAAATTACAATGATTAACGGACGCAACTGAAGAAACGAGAAATAAAGGAGCGCACATAGTGTGTGTAAGTGTGAGTGTGTATGTGTGTACGTGTACGAGAGAAGAAAGAAAAAAGAGGAAACGAAAAAGGACTGCAAGGAGCGTATTCGGTTTTTATTTTGAGGTTGTTACAGCTAAAGACTTTTCGATCCGTTTATTTATTTCGTTGACGACGTCGCGTTTTCGCATAAATAATGTCGCGATCGAAATCGCAAGACACTTCTGTGCCTTCTTGGGAGGATTGTTCTTGTTGCTGTATGTTGTTCCCTTATGTTGCTGTAAGCTGCATACATGCAACAGCAGCAGCAGCAACACGATATATGCTGCCTGTTCCTTCTCTCCTCGAGGTCCTTCTCTTATTGTTCTTATTTGCAGTTTTGATTTATCGCATGCGGCCCCTTTCGCACAGGAAAAGGCACAAAAAGTGTGTGTGTACAGGAGAACGGCCATCGCGCGATGAATTAATTCCCCTTTCACGACAAAAATATGCTAATAGAATATATCTCGATATCGCCGACCAACATTTTTGTATACGTATACACACACACACACACATACACTTATATACAGCCACATACATGTATAAATAATAAATGAGAGACCCCTCGAGTCCCCCCAGCGATACACACATACATACTCCGACACACGCCTTCCTTCACCTTTGGAGAGAGAGAATTTTTATTTTCCTTTCCTCCTTTTTCGGTCTGTTTTCCCTTCCTTCTTAATTCATTTGCCCCGTCGATAAAAATCATTTACAAAAATTAATATATGCGAAGAGATAAACGCCGAAGATTAACCTGAATGAATATTCTAATTCGATTCGATATTTTTTATGTTATTTTTGGGATTGAGCCACTTTCTGGCAACGGCAACTCATTAAGGTTAAGCAAATTCATGATACAAATATACAAGGTACACCCGCGCGCATATTGCCGGTCACCAAGAACGTAAATGAGAAAATTGAGATGTAAACATATGTTGAGGTTAAGAAAAAATATGTATTATTCAGAAAAATGCTTATCTTTGGTAATAATTCAATAAATCATGAAATTAAGTATGAAACATTAGATGAAAGTTCGGTTTATTAGATATGTGGTAGAGTTTGCATTGTCCTGCAAGAGATTTGACCTGTCTATATTTACTAATCTTGGCTTAATCCCAAGTTTCCTCATCATTTCTTCTATTTGGTTACAATAGACATCCACCGTCATCGATTGACTAGGTCTCATAAAGGTATAGTAGAAATTACCAACGCTGGACTACTCTGTTTCAGAGTGTATTTTTTGCACTTCATAAATATCCAATAATTGTGCTGAGTCGCGATAACAAAGATGGAAACATTGGCAACGATTTTTGATCTGATGTTCGTCTAATTTTTAACATTAGGGATTTGTTAATTCACGCGTAGATTAAGAACACTTGTGATCTCAGGTGATACATTTTGAAGATGAAAATCGCCAGATCATTAGCCACATCCTTTATTGACACTTCAAGTTGTCAGCGCTACATTAGTTCCATGATGGGAGTCGCATTCGAAAATATCGCAATTTTTTTAGTTTTCCAAAGTATATAACATTTAATGTGCAAAAGGCAATTTAACAGATAATCCAAACCAATACAAATAACTCTTAAAGTAAAATATCAGAGATCTTTGTTATCAGATTTGTTAGTCGTTGACGAAAATGTATGCATATATAAAAAAATGTATTGATGTACATTCAATTGAAACAAATACAATAATATACAAAATCAAGAACAAAACGACAAAAACTAATTTAGAACTACATGCTAATAGTGAAACTCACGAATATGGAACACGAGATAGAAACAATATGTGACACGAACATAACAGATCAAAACAAAACAGTGGAAATAACAAAGCATTAACAATGTAGATGACATTCTTACCGTTTCCTCGGCATTTAGTTTACATATTTAATAATTATTACTTTTACCATATAATTAAAAAAAAATATTTTAAAAAGTTGTTTTATTATTGTTTTTATAATAATGAAACTTTTGTATACCGAATTAGTAGCAAACCATTGCAAAGAGCTATTGTCATTATTGATGAGAATGAAAGTAATTTTAATGTATTTATTGTCAAATAAAAAGATTATACCTAAAAAGGAATGAAACTGAAGAACAGGACCAATTTATTTCGAATATCGAAAACATCGTGGAAAAAATAAATAAATTAATAAAATGGTGCGCAAAGCAGCAATTTTCAAGATTATTTTTATACAAAAACAGCGTTCCGACACCGAGTCGGAACGACTACGATCATAATTTTACGTCCAAAAATTATAATACTACACACAATTTCTCTTCCCCCGATGTTGCATAAAATTAATCTTCCCATGGCGCTCCAGCAATTATAATAATTGGGGTTGGAATGTGTGCTGCACCTTCGCTAAAGCCATCTTCGCACAATTTTCCATCGCTAATCATACGAATTACTCATTTTCATAATATTTTTGGAGATTCGAAAGAGTAATCATTTCGGATCGCCGATTCCTTGTGCTTCGTTTTTTTGTTTTTCGAGGGTGGCGAATGCGGCTTATTTGCAATAAATTATTAATGGCAAAGAACGGCGAGAGGGTGAACGCGGTTCAATTGTTTTACCCCGTTCAATTATTCAGGAATTCCGTGAACGAAACGTGCAACAAACGGCGCCAAAGCGGTAAACCCACCCCTCTGCACGGTCTTCCTTTTTTTGTACCCTTTCCTTTTCTTTTTTCCATTCTACCCTCTCGTTCTCGTTCTTCCTTTTTTGCCCTCGTTTCTCATCCCCCACACGTACTCAATCCATTATTCAGACCACAACAGCTCCCCCAACCCTCACAGAAAATACACATACTGGAAAAGAACGAACAAAAAATAAAACAGCAGAGTGTATGTACAACGGAATGGGGAAATATCTCCTTGAAATTAAACATTAATTTAGGTCAGTTCGGATACCATGATTTCTATAGGAAGTTTCGAAAGTTTTTGATTTTATTTTAATACATAATTGTCATTTTCAATATTTATTTTGTATTTTACAACTATTTATTTGCAATAGAAAATGTTAATATTTCTGACTTTACATATTTATTATTCACAATGTCAAGACCCAACCTTTAATAAACTTTCATTAAAGTTTTATAGGGCGACTAACAGCCGAATGGTTAAGTCGCGCTTCCCACGATTTTGTGGGCGCCGGTTCGAATCCTGGTCAAGCAAGGCCCCTTATGAGCCCTCCAGGTTCTTGCAGCAGATTGTAAATAAAATTATACAGCATAAAATAATGTTCTATATAAATTGTGTATAGTTATATAGAATATTGAAAATTAATACTAATGGAACAACTAAATTAATAATAATTGAATAAGAGTAATATAAATCTTATTATTGTATGAAAATCAGAAATATTTTAGAAGCAAATATTTTTTATTGATTTCAACCTTAACAAATCTGAATCGTGTCACGTTTCAATAATTCTGCTCTAATTATTTACACCTCAAACCTGCATTAACAATTTAAATGTGGCTTCTAATCTCTTAATCAGTTTTTATCGTCCTATTATTATCAACGTGTAATTGATATAATAAATTAATTGTCTAAGTTATCTTTACTTTTGCCTTCTCCTCAGGATGTTTAGGACATTATGTGACATTATCTGGTCATTCCATATACTGATATTACGGCATGTTTGGGCTTTCTTGTGAGTCCTATTCCAAACAAAGGTCATATACCAAACAATTTTTTTGGACTTATTCACAGGCATATTCACAGAATACAAAAATATTATTAGAATTGTTAATTATAATTTTCAAATATAATATCAAATCAAGCATTCGCAAGAAAAAGTTTTATATTATTGAGTGAATTTCAATGATTATGTGAAAGGACCGTCAAAGTTCAGCACCGTTTAGTATTGAGAGCACTTAATGGAAGGAAGCCTTTAGGTGCAAGGAAAGACGTGCATCCAAGAAAAGGAACGGGTAGAAGAAAATTGTTCCAATTTAAGTGGTTTTTGGCCAATTTCACATTTCGAGGCCGGATGATTTACGACCTCTAATGCATCGAAATCACCGTCGAATCAGGAGGGCGCAGTGAAAATTGGTCCGATGTCTTCTCGAGCCGAGCGTTCCGTTGCCGGTGTATGTGTATATGTGTATTCATGTTTATATATATATATAAGTAGGTGTATGCATGTGTATAGATGGATGTGTGTGTGTATAATAATAATGAGAGAGAGCCGGGCACGGCCACAAATAAAGAGAGTAGTTTAAGCCGAGCAATGTAATTTTATAATTTTCCCCTTATTTCGTCACAAATTACTCTGGCAGCAAATGTTTAGCAGCCCGCTTTAGTTTGTCCGCGGCGGCTGCGACGTCAACAATGCGCGTCTCCGGGAGCGCCCAAAACAAGAACAAACAAAACCGAAAAGTTAGTAGCAACATTAGTAACCCATGTTTAGTAACATCTGAAGATCACGAAACTGTGACAGGAATGTGCCTGGTCAAATCTGATACTCTCCTCGGTATTGTATACAGTGCGATGTGCGTCCAAGAGTGTATCAAAACGAAGATATTTAAAGTAGAAAACAAATTTGATACTAACAACAACAAAAAGTAATACAGGAATATAAGGATGTGATGTTCTCATATCCAATGCTCGTCTGAAAATATATAAATATATATATATACACACATATATAATTGTTAGTTTGCTGATGCCCGAAGCGAGATGGCGCCAAACGGGGGGACGCCCGAGCAGTTTGTGGCGCCCCCTGCCGAGGCGGACGTCGTCATCGCCGCCGCCTGAGGGGCGCACCTTCTTGGGACGCGGTGGCGGCTTCCGCGGACTTTTTTCGCCCCCTCCGCCCCGAAAACAGAACAGAACAACAGGGAATAGAAGAGTAATAAAAGAGAAAGAAAGGGAACACCGCGGCCCGTTTTAATTGTTACCCTCGGTGGGATTATTAATGCGCCCGATACGCTCCCATTTAATTACAAACTCGGGAAAGTAACAATAATAAGAGGATTCTGTGCGCGGCAGCGATGTTTATAAATTATATTTTAACGAAACACTTAATTATTCATTAGACGTTTGAAAAGGAGAAGCTATCATTTTCCGGATTATCAGTTAAGGGGCAAACTTTCCAATGGGAACCTCTGAATTCACACTATTAACAAAGGAATTGAAAAAATATAATAACCATATTATTTCTTACGATATTCATACGTTTTGAATTGAATTCAGAATTTGTTAATTTATGTAATTATATTAGTATAGTATTAACCATTCGAACGCGAAATTTTTATGACATTATAAGTATTAATTGTTTAATCAGAACTAGTAATTACTCTATAAATATAAAAGAAAAATAAAAAAAACGAAACAAAATGCGTTAATTCAATAAACGAAATTAACACATTCGATAATTTATATATGATAAAATGATTGAATAAGGAAATATATAATTTTTAACATTTCAAGCTTTTTACATAAAGTTATGATATTGTCAATTTTAATATTGATAGTTACGATACTTTAGTAATATAATCATGTTAAACAAAATCATCATTATAAATTGATATTTATAATAACAAATCTAAAATATAGTAATACCATTTCATTAATGAGATGGAAGTTAATGTAACATTGGTTTTTTTATATAAATAAAATAGAATGGATTCATGACAATTAAAGATAAAAAGCATACAATTATTGTAAGTGTATCTATTATTAGTATGACTAAACATTCAGTTTAGATTCAAAAACAATTAAGGTATTATAAACATTGCATTTACATGTAATTATCTTTCGTATACTGAATAATTATAGATAGCCGACGGGGCGATACAATTAAAATATTTAACTAAACCATCATATATGATGTTTATTCCATTAATTATAACAAGAGAGGTTAATTAAGAACAGAAATGTTCATAAAACATTAGAAAAAAATGAATTCAGAGCCGTCGGAAAAATATTCCATTGTAACAGTGTTTTATTTTATTATTGTGATTATATAAATTTATTTTATTTTTTGTATTGGTCTATACGTGATTGTTATAATAAATGTTATTAGGCTAAAACATTAATCATAACATTGATTATATTTTTTACATGATTTATTCATTTAAAACTATTTGTATAGTTAGTTTATGTACATCCAATGACTTATATTAAATCATTATTTCAATTAAGCACTTAATACTTTATCGAAAGTGAAAACGTTTAATTGGAAACGTGTTCAGCATAAATGGTGTTTAACTCGAGATTGATTCGATATTAAATACGCTTATATACTTCATTTAGATTATACTTAATTAACTCCAACAAAATGAAAATATTCAAGTCATGTATTTATTGTTTCGCTTCTTACCAAAGTTAAGCAGAGCTTGCAATGAAAAATACTTGCATAGGTGACCGGTTATCATTATCAACTAAGACAATTATGGAAAACAAATATAGTTATAAATATTAGTTTTTTATGATGTAATCTTTCAGTAATGTTGAAAATGTCACATTAATGAGAACAAATTAAATCAAACTATATTTTAGATTATAATTTGCTGAAAAAAATTGGCAACTGGTTAATTGATAATTGCAATTTTAATGATTTTTTATTTAATCAACATTCATAAATATGCATTTTGCCAAATGTGCTGTGAAATTAATTTTATTTTTATATTTCATACTAAAAGTAACATTAAAATAAGCTTTATGATAATTATTAATTGTTAAGTAAATAATTAATTTTTCTTTCCGTTTTCTTTTGACGCTTTTCGTTAGCGACGGGAAATTTTTCTGAAAGGCGTTTGACGTTGACGTGGAACACGAAAAAATTCGTCGTTTCCGGCGGGCGGCATCACACAGCAAGAGAAAGAACAAAGTCGGAGGAAAGAGGAACAAAAGAAGAAGAAGAAGACGAAGCAAAGAATAAGAAGAAGAACAAGAAGAAGAAAAAAGAAGAAGAGGAAAAAACGGCCACAAGAACTAGATAATAACATACGCGGGGCCCGTTTGGTAGACGGAACGTCACAAGTAATAATTATCTCTGTCTGCAGTTGAGTGCGGAGGGCCCCCGGGGCACCGAAAACGTCTCCCTTTCTCTACGCGTCCTCCTCTAACCCAAGGTAATCTTCATCCGAGTCCGTCCTTCCTTTTCCGAGGGCCTCCGTTAAGCTATTCTTGTTCTTCGGCTGTGCGCTCCTCGGCCGCCGTGCCAAAAAGTATCAAGGGGGAATAAGGGAACTCACCTCAATAATACTTATTATTAGCCTACCACAGAAAATTTGTTCGTCTCTACGAGGCCCTTAAGCGCCATCTCCGAAAATAATGTCCGTCTAATAAGAAGGCCGACAAACGGACAACACAAACACACACACACACTAAAAATGAAGAAAACGAAAACAACAAATAGCTTATAATTGCGGACGAGAGTCATATTTGTTTGGCAGCTGCAATCTATTAATTGACATAATTGTAAAGACCTTAAATCAATTGGTTATGTTATCATTTTAAGAATTTATAGATCAGATTTACAAAAAACCTAATTCTAAATAACATTTCAATTTTGATTGATAATCTGAAAACGGTTCCTGTGTTGCAATTATAAATAACAATAAAATTTTAAGATTTTAAAAATGTTACTACTTACTGGTTCGATCTTTGAAATTGTTCAACTTATCAGATCTTAAATAGAAATTTATTATATGATTGTTCTGTATTCAAGTACTATAATAGAACATCGATTTGAAAACAATATATTTACAAATTCATCAATAAAAACAATAATAATCACAAAACCAAATAGTTAAATTTTAAGAGAAAATAAATGATTATTACATTTTAGTATTTAGTATTGTAAATTCACTGTAAATATGTAGTTAAAATTAATTAAGACTTGTTAAATAAATAATTACTGTATTTAGTGGACTAAATAATGTCATAAAGAATAACTTTAATATATTTTATAAATCTTATTGATTTATTTCAAACTGTTCTTTATAAAGTTATTATCAATCACATAAGTGATATTTAACCAAATTTAACCAATTATACAAATAACCCTAATAATTGTAATTATTATCGACTAAGATAGAAATCCTTTAAACCTGTGTAGGATTCATATTTTGAGTTGCTTTTTTTTAGGGTTTATATTTCAATATGGACGTAATTTTAATTTCACTTTGTCTAGCCTGTAAAATTCTATTGTATTTGTATTTTATCTTTCATGTAAAAAAATGTAATTTTCTGAGGCCCTGTAGTTCATTTGTATTTTTGTTGTTTCAAACTTTATTGATATTTGGTTCTGCAAGTTGCTTACCGATCTTCTATCCAATAGAAGCTTAACAAATATAGTAAGAAACATCAAGTATTATACGGACTCATATTGCAAGGATATAAATGATTTTGTATAAATAAGAAATATTCTATGCTGGTTGCAATCAAGGAGAATGCAAAAGATTCGACAGCATTCCCTTCTTCGGATGGTCTCGTGCGTTGCGCTGCGACTTCCTTTTTCTTTTTTCGATTTCATTCTGGTTTCTGTCCGTGAATAAAATTAACATAATCGGGGAGGTTCGGATTATAAATGCGAGGGAAAAAGAAGGAGATAAGATAGAAGATAGGGCGCCACCGTGCGTTTTGGGGGGACGCATGTGGTGGAGAAACAAGGAAAAACAAAACAAAAATGGGGGGCCCCGCGCGCCAATAAAATGTGGGCGTGCACGAAATATTTTACGGTGAATTTATCGTCTGTCAAAAAAGTTTACGGGCCTCAAACTCACACACACACACGCTTATCCATATGCATGCATGCACATATACACATGCATGTTCACAGATGCATGCATCCAATGCATACTGAAAATTTGATCAAGTATTATTACATGAAACATTATCTGCTGGATTTAACCGGTCAAATAAATAAAACAAAAGTACGTTTATTAAATATTTAAATAGAACAAACACAAATTAATTCTTATTATTTAATGATTTTAACATCATTTAAAACTTATTTTATTACTCAAAACAGTCTGGGTATTTCTTTTAAACAAGTAGAAGAAATTGGTGTTTTGCTTATTTTACAAAACGTTGCTGTATTCTTGCTTGGACAAAAAAAACTCTTTCTTTTGGGATATAGGAATCCTTTCATTAGGTTGTGTTTTAACTGGCATTCTAACCTGCATTACATTTGCAATCAGAAATCTAAATTTTGTTGCACATTCGTTTACACAATGAGTCATAACACTACTGTTGACACTAGAATTTAAAAGAACGTTACTATCATCAAAAAATAATTTTATAGAATTAATTAACACGTAAGGACTATCGTATTTTGCTAATATACTACAATTATTTTTTTTTATTTCATCTTGTTACTTTTGTTGATCTAAAATTCAACTGTACAAATATTTTGGATAATCAAAATCTGAATAAAATGGAGGAAGGGTAGAAGAGGAACCGAAACCTGAAAGAAAACAACAAAAAAAAATATGTATATTGAAAATGATATGGTTCCAGGCTCGTTATGGGTCCTAAGTATAGCAATTTGCGCACGCTCTCACTACTTTCTTAATATATATTATACGCCTAACACAGTATACATTTTTTCGTTTTAGTCCTTTTTTGTACATTATAAGCCATTAAGCGCCCATTTTCGGCCTCCGAAAAATAAACAAGTAAAATTGTGATGAAAAATATAAATCGAAGAGACTATCCCATTCTTAAATATTTGATCCCACATTTTTGATATTTTACAATTAGTTTATTTAATTTCTGGATTGAAAAAATATTTGTTAATTCGACCCACGGAAGTTTTTGATGACCAAATTAAAGAAATACTTGAATCGGATCGTTATATAATTGTTCAACACAACGAATAAATATTTGTAACATCCGTATCGAACGCAATGAAATTTTTTTTAAAACAAATCATCACTATTCAAACGATCATGATTCAAGTGTGATAAACCGACACAAACCACATTGAAAACTGAATTGCATCAAAAAAGTTCGTTCTATCAATTTGGTGGGATTACAAAGGTGTTGTGTATTTATTCTGTCAACTAATGAATCTAATAAGCAATCAAAGAAAAATGTCCAGAATTCTCAAATTGTATTTCACTGAAACTATTCACAGTGAAGTTTTCACACAGATTACCATTTATTACGAAGTTTCTAGAACTCTTTGAATGATAAAACTATCATTAATTATATTGACTTAAAATTGCACTTGGTTCAGATACTGATCAGAAGTTCTATGCGCGTAGAATAATGGAATTTTTTTGTATACATGGAAATAATTTTATTTCACAATAATAAATAAATTTCATTGTATTTAAATAAATAATCACTAAAACCGTTTATTATTTAATCTCATGTATATCTTTTAATATTTCAAATTTTTGCAATCACTAAATTATATTTTAGATATTTTAATATGTATGTATTCATATTAAAATATCTTAATTGAAAATATTCAGTTTATTTATTTATCTGAGAAAATTAAAAAAAAATCATATTCTAAATAAATTTATAGTAAGTTCAAGTACATTAATTATTTACAAATACTATAAATTACAGTTGTGACTGTTGTTTCAGACTTGTTTTAAAAAGATTTCATTTCCATGGAGTTAATCCATTAGTAAATGTACATTGCATTATCGAATAAACAGGAAATTTCCTTTCTAATTTGATTCCGATCGATTCGGAATGCGTTTGAAGTAATTCGAGCGGCGATGTTGACCAACACGTTTCACTATTTACTTAGATTTCCAATTTATTTGAAATTGTATTACAATCAATGAATATTTAATCGAAATTAAATATTGTTTTAAACTGAAATATACGAATTAAAATAATTTATTATTTATCGCGATATTCTCCTTGTTTGTTTTTAATTAATTTCAACTATTTACATTGATAAATTGTTTACATATTATAAAGAAAATTCGTTTAATATTTAACTTTACACGTATTTATATCATCGCATTTAATTTTTCAATGTATGGAATTTAGAGGAAAAAAAATGCTCTTATTGTTTTAAGTTGTACAGTTGAATAATAATTGTATTTAGGTACATAGAGAAAGATTCAGAATAAATCAAAAACATAAATTAGGAAGAACTTCATAGGTCATTCGAACAAGAAAAGTAATATCACTCAGTGAATTAAAATAATAGTAGTGGAAGATTGCGGCATCGTATTTCAAATTAGCGAAAATGCGGACCTAATATTTATGATACGCAAATAATGAAAGTTAAAGGAAGCGTAAGAAAGAGAGAGAGCAACCCATAAACAAGTAAAGAAACAAGTGGAGAGAAAGTAAAACAACGAAAAAAAGGGACAACAAAAATAATGGAGGAAGGTTGAAAAAGCAACGAAAATTTCAATCCGTGATGGGCGAATGCCGTGCCAAGACTCAGTTTGTTTCCGTGGGCGCGCGGGGGCGAACCGGAAACCGTGACTTCCGGTTCGGTTCCTTTTCCTGCCGTGGCTGCAGGCTATGCGTGGTGGACGTCCACGGGCGATAAAAAGGGAAGAACAGAGACTATAGGAACAGTGCGCCCTTTTCTCCCTCTCCATCATACACTCCGACCGCCGTTCTCAACCTCAGCCGCCGCCGCCGGAATCGTTAAAACAAACGGAGGAATTGATCGGTGCCGCCGCCCACGACCCGCGAATAAATCGCGATAAATCATAAATAACGTAACACAAACCCCGCACTCGCCACCCCCTTAATGAAACGCTATGCTGCATCGTCATTTACATTTTATTTGCGCAATGCAAAGATATTTATTCTCGACTTTACACGGAAAGGGCTACTTTACCTGTCGGTTTCCAAATATTACGGTTTCCTCAAGATGGAATTATGTTCTTTTATTTCTTCTTAATACATAATATAGGCAACTTAACCTACACATATTGTAATTATTTAAAATGAACATACAGTAAACAAAAACATGTCTTTGAAATTTTACAATGAATCAATATAGAATCACTCTTCTATTATAGTCACACGTATATTTACACACGTTTTAACCGAATGAAAATTCAACATTTACTATCATAGATCTTATTAAACTTAACATGTTTTTCGTTGGAATCGATACTAAATTTCATTTTAATTGTTATTTACTAAATAAAAAAAACAACTTTAATCACCTTCTTCAGTTTTGCTAATCTCTAAACTCAAACATTATTTACTAAATCTAAAACAATATTGGATTTCAATTTAGTCACAAGATTCTTCATCTTTAAATTTGTACCATTTATAGTTCAAAACTGTCAGTTTCGCATATGATATGAAAACCAATTATTAAACGTTTATTATAAAATCAAATAAAAAATGTAATTTATAACAATTTATTATTTTATATTCTAATTACACTATTTTATTCAAAATTATTAGTTTTTTTTTAAATAATTACTGTTATTAACATACAATGCTTATTTTTTTATTATTAATATTTGTAATTTTATACGCGCGAAAAAAACATAATTGCAAAGAAACAAAAGTAAAAATCAAGCGCCGTCGCCACGTGACAGATTTTTACATTCCGCAAGAATTAGTCATTGATTTATTCATATATTACATGAACTTAGATGCATAATTCTGCTCATTAATTACATTTTTTTTTCACTATATCTATAATTGTTTATTATTGTGTAGTTTTTTTAAAGTTTTGATTTTGATTTTTTTTTTGCTATAATTGTTACTATTTTGCCTTCGGTTCTAGCATTTCCTGTATGCAAATTAACAATTGACGGAACGTTAGTTCGCGCTTTTAATTTACCGCATTCACGAATCCATTAAGCTAAATCACTAATGCGGAACGATTCATCGATATTTAATTTCAAGCCTTTAGAATATCTTCAATTTTTGTTACTTATCTCATACACTTGTTTTTTCAAGACAAACAATTAAAATAAAACACATACATTCCGACTATATTACTAGACTAAGTAAATTTAAATGTAATTTATATTGTGTGTACAGTGGAACCTCTCTTAACGAGTTTAATCCGTTCCAAAATTTCCGAATTTTTACTCGTATAGTGAAACATATTAAAAAATACGCATGATATGTGTATACAAGTTTTAAAAATGGTGAAGCAGGCGCGCAATCCGGGACTTCTCTTCTCATCGTCATTTCTTATGCGAAACGTCGCTCGTTAATCGAGTCATTTTTCTTACAATTCATTTTGTTCGTTAAGCGAAATGCTTGTTATGCGAGGTGCTCGTTAAGCGAGGTTCCACGGTATATGGTCAGCATTTTCTATTTCATATTTTCTAAATATTTGTTCAACTCTAATTTTATTTCTGATCATGATTTTCTCGATTTATTTAATAATTAATATGAATCTACTTAAAAAATAAGATTTTCTGATTATTTTTGTAAAAACATGCACAGCATTCAATTGAGAAACGCCTATATAACATTCTATATGTCTTTCAAAAATTTTAATGTGTATTAATTTAATTCGTATGCAGTGCAAAGAAATCGAGAATTTTAACACCTGTTTACTTTTCGTCAAAATTTATGTTAATGTTGCATTTGATGAAGATTTTGACTTTAATATCATATTTAAATGCCTAAAAATATTGCTTAAATCATAAATTGTCGTATCTACATATTTGTATTAATAATTATGTATAAAATAAACAAATTGCCAATAAAATAAATACCAAGAATTTAGAACATATTAGATTTTGTTTGTAAACAGTTGAGGCTATTTATATTTCAGTTGATGCTGGATGAAAATAAGATGAAGAAAAAGGAAATATAAGAAATGAAAGAGAAAAAGTAAAGATGAACATGTTCTCTTCTCTGTGTTTATGGGATTGGAGGCCTTGGGCACACGGAGGGCCGGATCCAACCAATGGTCGGACGCACGGTCACGGCATCTCGAGGTTACTTAGAAGACGTGTACACAGTACAAGAAACCCACTATCCGTCGGCTAACGGCAACACCCATCATCATCATCATCATTTCGGGCTCCGTTGTATCACTTTTGTTTCATTCTTTTATCCTTCAGTCTCTTTCCATCTCATTCCAATAACTCCGAACCCAAGGAACGCAACGAATCATTAAAATCCCATCAAAAGTGTAATAAAGAAAACAAAAACAAAAATGTTGAAGAACCTGAAAAAATATATATATTATGAATGGTGTTAGTGAGAATAATTAAGAATATTTGAAATTTAATCATCTGCACAATTATTTGTTATTTTATTTATTAAGAAAATGGTTGATAGACAAAACCCCGTTAAATTGATCATTCGAATTTAAAACATTTTCTATAAAAATTTCTACAATTTCTAACTTCGTACATCTACTCTCCTTCAATGTTAACTATCAATAATAATGAATATTGACAAAATTTTAATCCTTTATTAACAAAATAATGAATAAAAAAAACGACAATTTAAAACGTATTTTGGATACTCATATAACTTATGGTGATTGTTCGATGTATGCATTAGGATGTAATTATATAGATTACATTTTATATATAAATATGGGGTGCAAACAGCTCGATTTTGGTATTGGTAATAAAATTTGCATAACTGGATAAGTACGATATTTAAAACGAAATTAATTACAACGCAATCACTCAATTGATTAAATGGATTTATTAATATAATATTAAAATACAGTCGAATTAGATTGGATCAATCTATTAAATAATTATAAATTAATTTAATTAATATATCTTTGAATTACTCATATCTATAATAATAAAGTTTCACTATAAATTAAAATTTCTTTAAACAGTAATTTATGACAGATAATTTTCAATTATATTTCACATCTCATAAAATTAGTAATAATGAATGTAAAAGAATGAAGTAAGAGAAATTATCATATTTTTTAGTTAACGAGAGGTACTTATTTTATTATAGAGTAAAGACGTTTATATAATGAAACTTTATATGCATTTTCACCATTGGAAAAGAAGAATTCTAGGTATTCTTTGATAAAAGAAGTTACATATTGTGTTGTATAAAACCATATATGAATGATCGAATGTGCAACCAAAAAATTCCCCGAAATCTTAGAATTCTGATTGTAAATATCATGCAGTATAAAGTGCTTATTGAAATACAACGTAATGGACTTAATTCAAAATCCCAATCAAGCAGGTGTTTTTTTTGTCAATTAATCAATTTGTTTCACTTGCTCAAAAAAAAATGCCCACTGTTTTGAGCAATAAAAATGGTTTTAAATGTTGAATTAAGTAATAAGTATTAATCTGTTTTCGTTGTAAAAAAAATATAGTTTGTTCTAGTTTTTAAATATTTAATAAACGGGTCAATTTGACTTGTATTATATTTATTTTCTGTAGTAGTTTCGGGTTAAAATTAAAGCAACCTATTTGTAGGCTAAATAGAACAATCAGGATATGAAATACCCATTTGTTTATTCCTATAAACTGGAGTAAATTATTATACAACAAGAAGTAAATACTAGAAATATATATTTTTTTTAATTATAACAAATTCTATGTATGAATCATATATTCAATGCGTACGTAATACTTATTTATTTTTGGTAAGATTGATGAATGCCCTTTTAAAAATTCATCAAGTGTGTCGAGAGCATCGGAGGTAATCAGATTTCCTGCAGAGATAGGAGCCGAAAATGAAGCGTGAATTATTATTACCTAATAATTTATTACGTGCGCCAGTTATGTGTGTGTGTACGGAATTCGATTTCTCCTTCAGTCTGCTCAGTCTGTCTCTTTCATTTCGGCTATTGCAAGCCTTTATAAATGTATACTTAATTGTGTGACAAAATGAAAAATGAGCGTGAAAATGATATTTAGTAATATAACCGATTATGATGGATTGCCCGAGTTTTTCATGACTCTTTCTTTGTATCATTAATATCGGCGCGTGGAATATTTCACATTTGCCGTAATGATTGTTTTATGGTAAATAAAACACAACATATACATGTAATATCGCACGTTTATTGACCGTTCCATTTATTTTTTCTTAAACTAATATATGTAAGAAATTTATATCGATTTTTATTTATTATCAATTGATCCAAATTTACGTAGGTTTAACTAAACATATCATTGCTTTGTTTATTTGCTTCGCTTCTTAAATATCTAGTCGTAAATATCTTAACAACGAAAAAATATATAAAAAGATACAAAGTGTTTAAATTCGTATTTGTACACCAAATAACTCAAAACGAAAAGTATATAATTTATAAATCTCTATTTATTATGTTTGCATTCCTTGGTGCATAAAAACAACAAAATAGATATACTTTCAATTGCTTATTAATTATATAAGCATGCACAATAGTGTATAGGGTGCAATCCTTGTACGTTTATCGCGTGAAATTGCTTCTACCATTGTATGCAAATGGGAGAAAATGATATTTCAATCAGCTGACACGATAAATCCGCAACGTTTAGAATTTTAAAAAAAATTCAAGACAAAATAAAAAATAACATATAATCGGCATCGTCTTTGACGACCGAGACCAATTTTTATAATCGCAGTGCGATTTTTATTCATTCATTCAGTATATACGAATTGCGAATTAAAGTGCGGCTTCGATTAGTCACTATAGACTGCTTTGAAAATTTCATAAAAAAAAACTAAATTTTACTTTAAGTTCTAAAAATTTAGAACGAGTTTAATCCGTTCCAAAATTTCTGGATTTTTACTCGTATAGTGAAATACTCGCATAGTGAAACACGTTTTCCTATATAAACTAATGTAAATTACGATAATGCGTTCCATGCCGGGGAAAAAAAGTATAAATTGGTCTCGATTTTTAATGATTTTGCTTCTCATATCTATGGTTCTTTTTATTCTTTGGCTTTTTATTCGGAGACATGCAAGTATTCTTAAATTTAAAAAAAACACATAGAACATGTCTGAACACAAGTATGGAAATTTTGTGATCACAAACTACACTAAGATGCAACTAGAATAAACACTAACACCAGGAACTGTTTTGAAATTCACACACGGTGAAGTGAGTTTATATTTGTTTAAATTACTTGTATCAATTCGGAGACTTTGTGGAGATCTGTTTATACTTTTAATATTTATTTATATAAAAAAGCGTACATAGTATGTTTATGGTTGGTTGGTTGGAAATTATATTTGCAAAGTATAGTCCGCTTTAAACAAAGAAAAGACAAAGAAAATCGAACATGGTTAATATATTAAAAAATACACATAATATGTGTACACAAGTTTTAAAAATGGTGTAGCAGGTGCGTAATCCGAGACTTCTCTTCTCATCGTCACTCGTTATGGGAAACGAGTCATTTTGTTTACAATTCATTTTGCTCGTTAAGCGAAATGCTCGTTATGCGAGGAGCTCGTTACACTCTATACCACTCTATACCAAATTATTTTTGTATCCAAGAATGATCGTTTCTTCACTCGATTAGTCCAGTTTCAAACAATCCAGGATTACCGGAATTGTGCGGTAATTTATTAAACTGTTATAAAATAAATGTTAATAATTCTATTAATGACAAAAAAAGTGGTTTAGTTTGCAAGTACTTTTTTTACTGCATGTTTAATGAAGCTTGCTATTATATTAATATCGGTTATTATAAAATGTTTTATACTTTTTTCTTGAATCAAATAAAAAAGATTCGCAGATTTCAGACGCAATGATATGAAACATTTTTAATTTAGACTTTACTATTGTTCTATAATTTATTTATTTTATATAAAGTTTTGGATTATCTACAATTGCTAAACATTTGTTTAGTATACAGGGTTTAATAGAAAATTATTTTTGGTTTCAATATTTTTATTTGAATAAAATGGTTTACAGTTTGTCTTTTTTCTTAATAATACTCCTCTGCTGCAGTTCTTTCAAAAATCCTAAGGGCTGGTATAGCAAGTAAGTTTTGTTTTTATTTAACATTAATCAAATAAATGTGATTTACTATGCTAGTTTAGATAACATTTGATATAGTTAAGTTGTATTCACAAATATACATAAAGACCAATGTCTTTCTGCCAAAACACATTAACATCATTTGTGGACATCGTTACATTCAAAATGGAGTTTTATTTTTTAATTTTACATAAAATTGAATAATGCATGATGAATGGATGCATAAAAAATGCTGACAGCTATCTTTTGTTGCCTTGATACGATTTTCTGACTTCTCTTCGTTTTCGTGACGTAAATGACAGATGTTATCGGTGCCGTTGCCACGTCTCTACGAAATTATGGGGGAAATGAGGCGCTTGGAGCGAGATATCGAAACGTATCAAACAACGAAAGCAACAAAATGAAAAGAAAGAAAAATATATAAGAGAAGCAGCTCAGAATGAAGAACGATTCTGTCTGTAAAGAAGAATTTTGAAGTGTGTACGAGTGCGAGGATCGGCAACGAGAACAGGTCGGAGAGGAAGGAGAAGAAGGGCGATTATATGGTTCGGTTGATTATATGTTTTGATTTTTGTAATGTATCTCCGAGACAGTGTAATGATCACTCTGTTGCTCCAGGCGGGGTGATATATTCACCCATCAGCCCATCAGACCATCCGATGGACGGACCGGCAAACGTTACCAGGGTTACAGGTCAATCGGTATGTGTATGTGTGAGCATGTACTTACCCACAAACATTCCCATCCGACGAAGAGCAACAACAAAAACAGTTAAAGCAATGGAACAACAACAAGAACAACAAAAAAAACAACAACAAGAAAAAACATCCCTCAGCTGAAAACGAATACCGAAATACCATCTCCATTTTTTATTTTTCCATTTCTCCTTATGGTACTCTCCATGGTCCATTTGGGTTGGGTGCGTGGGTGCAGAAGGCGGTCCTTCGCCCACGCCACAAAAACGTCCAATGACCATTCAGCATTTTGCGAGGGTGGCTCAACATTATGGACGGATGGATTCGAACACACCTGGAAAGTGGGTGACAAAACATTATATTTATGGATTTCATCAATATTCAATTTCTATATCAATCAAATTTTCAGAAGCAAATAAAAAATCTTGTTCAAACCAATTTCTTAGATACAGATTGATTGACAATGAGTTGACAACTGTCACGTTAATATCTGTCACTAGTAATAATAAATTGCATATACTTATATTTGAATATAAATCATAAAAAAACAATTCATACAAAAACATCTAATTCAAAGATTAATTTAAAGTAATTGGGGAAACTGGTTCGATTCTGGACAATGAGTCACCAATATATGGTTAAAATGGGCATTCACAAGAAAACATTACATAACAAGAATTAGACGATTCAAGAACATCTTCCAGTGAAATATGCCTACAAGATCCATATAATAGTGCTTAAAAATTGGAATTTAGTCATTTACTTCAAACCTTAAAGAGACATATTTAAATCAATTTTTAAAATAATATATTTATTTGTTAGTATATTATAGTATGTTCTAATTTGAATTGATTATCACCTATCATTTCCTGAACCGTTGATGGTTTCAAGGGTGGTAATAATTAATATACATTGTTTGTTTTTTTTTGTTACTGAGAATAAAAAGCGAATGTTCAACCGAAGCTACCATAACAATAAATCTGTATTGGCAGATGACGATATTTATGGGGGTTCGATATTCATATATATATTTATTTTCTTGATTTTGCTTTCGGTAAATGGGGTGGTTTCATGTGTGCTGAGAAATGAACAGAAGAGATGAGAAGCAGCCCAATGGATGGAGAACGAAGAAAAAAAAGGGAGAACCCCTCGGGGTCCGTAATTATACTAATAACAGATACACATCATTCCACACAACATACGATCTCCAACGTCGGGTTTATGTGCTTTCAATTTTATTTTCATTCTGCCCTTGCCATATCCATAATACCTCCCTCCCCACAAATACACACTATATAAATTCCAACACGAAACTACAAAACATTCTTGCCTTTTTGTTTAATTACTTATAAGATTGTAAATTGTAGACATATATATATATAAAATTGAGATGATATTTATTATCTTTCTCAAAGTATTAATTATTTTCTAAAAAAAACACATACAATTTCACCACTTTGGAGACTGTAAACTGTATACTTAATTTTGACAATTTTTAAGATGTATGTGTTCGTTTATATACGTATTTATTATATAACTTGCATTCGAATGACTAGAACAAAATATACCTAGTAATTATAATCCTGTTTTTTCTCGATATTCGAATACGAATGATGAGCGACGTCGAAGGCTGTAGAGAAACATAAATAAAATGTTATTCGTATTTACAAAACAAGGAGAATAAAAAATATATAAAATAGTGGACTGCGGAGTGAAAAGGATCGAAAGTGGGGAATAACGTAAAAGCAAAAAGGACAAGAAACTGCGGGAAAAAAATCGGACTTTCTCACACAACCGTCGATTCCTAGAAACCTGACATACTGAGAGCCCAAGAAAAATGGTCAAACACGTATATATATATATACACACAGTGTACACGAGGTTTCGTTTAACGCACGCGATGCTGTACAGTCGCTGTCAGAAACGCACAAAACGAGGTCCCCTTTCGGTCACGACATCTCTCGTACATTCCCAAATAACAACCATTCAACTGGACATCTACATCCACACCAATAGAAGAGAGAAATGGAAATTTAATTTTAAAACTAACATCGTTTATACCTATTTACTAATCTAATTAATAATCTTAAAACTTAATTAAATTCTCTAAGAACAAATAAATTTAACTATATTTAATTGCATATTATCACAATTCATTTCATTAAAATCATAGTGATGGTTGAATTTGAAATATTTAATTTTTATGAAATTGTAAAATGTATCAATAAATTGTAGTTATCATTAATAAATTACCAAAATTTATTAAATTTGTGTTCATTCTAATAATAATAGTTTATAGTAATTTTACACACGGAATATTTCAACTATGTATATATTATATTTAAATAGGTTTTGACATGAGAAATTTAGTTCATTTATAGACATTTTTTTAATTGTAAATATTAATAACTGGGTAGTTCGATGGAAGGTAGAAAATTTCTTTATGTTCTATATAAAATAATATTGGCCGTAATTTAGACCGAAGGGCAATATACCTAATCGTTCTGCACTTTATATATAATTATTATATTATAATTAAATCTTTATATTATAATAAATAATAAAAGAAGTAGCTTTTAGCAACAAATGGTTTGGTAAACGGAATTAAACAATAAATTTGTAGTGCTCGCAACGATGTAATTATCGGGTAAATCAACAGGTATGTTTAAATGTAATTTCACAAGTCTAATTACAAGTTATCTAACCTGCAGAAAAATAAAAAGGAACGACAATGGTAATAAACGGATTCATTTATTCCTTAATAGATAAATTAAATTGATTTTGTTTCGTTACTCGCGTAGCGTCTGAGTAACTCCGATAAATATAACATTAGTTATTAATATATAAATATATAATTGATTAGATTTAGGAAAAAGATATTATCATGTTTATTTTATAAAAATGTTATAAAAAAAATCATCATCACTAATTTCATTATAATTTTGATAAAATCTTTGTATCCACTTCATGTTCTTGATCAAAAACTTTTTTTGATATATCTATGAACGATGTTTAATTTTGAATTCATTGCTAACAATATTTTGCTGTAATCCTTCTACACATTACTGTTAGTGATGTGCTTTTACAAATCGTATGAAGAAGGTGCATAAGTCGAGGTTACCAATCTTGTGATTTGTATTGTCTCACATACGCAATGCGAGTACTATTTTTAAATATATTTAATTAAACTGATTGTTTAAATAATAATATACATTTATTTCAACAGATGCATTCTAATAGAAAAAAAAAAGAATATAAATGTAGTTGTTACAGTCCTATAATTAAAAAATGTGGTTGTATAATATTTGTATTTATATTTTAATAACTATTTTCAAATTTATTGGTTCAATCTGCCTGTTTGCAATGGTAAATTGCATTCTTCAAAATATTTTTGTGAAATCGATTAATTTTTAATCAGAGACATGGAACGCTTCCAATTCCAATAAAGCCAAACCCTAATAAGTATTCGGTCGATGTAATAAGGCATTAAGAAATCTCGAATGATTCACATACATACACGCACACACACATATGTATATATATCCAAAAACACATAAAGATACGGATCCAGTCCACCATTGTACGAAAAAGAGAAGCGCCAAGGAGGTGGTCCTTCGTCCTTGTCTGACCGAAATAGTAGATACGTTGCGTTGGACAGAGAGACGGACGTCTTTGGAAGATGAGCCAGAAGGGTCCAAGAGAGAGCAACGAGAGCACATTTTGTAATTACGATCAGACCGATATAACACTACATCATGTGTGTGTGATGTGTAAAATACAGGTTTTGACGGATCCATTGATTTATGGCTCAGTAAAATTTATAGACACGAGTGGGTCCACAAAAATTTATTATTATATTCACAGACGTCCGATGGTAGGAAACATTCCATCCATTCTGTCTGCTCCTTTTATTTCTTGTTATCGATGCCTCCTTTTGCGTTGCCCGATCATGATCAATCGGAACTCGATCGGGAGCAAATCCAATTCCCATTTCAATGCATATTAATCGGAGTTTCGGGGCCGAAGGAATCAATCAAAGCCCGAACTGATTCAATCCACCACCGACACAAAACAACATCAAATTATAAAATAAATGAATTATTAAAAAAACGCATTCACCTTCTTTATTTTTTCGTATACCTTTCAAATAAACTATACAGAAGTATGAAGAATATTATTAAAAAAAGGTAAGTAATATTTTATTAAATTGTCTAATGCATTCTTCTAATTCAGCTTTGAATCAATTAAACTATTGTTTAGGAATACGATTTGTTTCCACTTTAATGAAATGCATAAATCTGCTAAGTTTATCTATGTTTCAATTAATTATACGTAAGTTAATTAATAACTAGTTTTTATATTAGTGCAAATGATTAGCGTAATTAATAGTTAAAATCATTAAATGTTAACCCAACAGCTATTTAACATTTGGTCAAAGAGAATTATATCATTTAGAATTATTTATGTTACATTTGCTTACAAAGAAAAATGTTTACTATTCATTCCAGTTAAAAAAAATGAAAAAGTATTAGTTTTACTATACCTATATTTTTATTTGAATGAAGAAACAAATAAATACTGCTATTTAATATGAATATTTTGTTTATGCTTAAATTTTTTTTTCCATTTTGTGTCGTTAGGCAACTCAAAGGTAAGACAAAAAAAATCGTTTTAGAGAGTTATATTGATGTTTATGATGGCCAAATCAAAGTCATAATTGAATTGGATCGATATATAACTGTGCAATGAAATAGTCACCTTTTTAAATGAATCATCACTGGTAATGTATCATCTACAATAATTTCAATAAAAAACAATCATGATCCAGAATGTGATGTGATAAAACACTTTAATCCAAGGAAGACGTTCAAAGTTTTGGCGATCGGAAGAACAGGATTCTGTAATACCGCGATGGCTTGCGGCACTTTTTCGCATTAAATTCCCCAAGCCAGTACTCACGACAGATGGCGCTACATGCTTTAACCCTCATTATTTTAAACGTGAAATGTAAGTTTAAAATAATATTTCCCGCATTTAATGATTTCGAAGATTATAATAACAAATTCATTTATAACGTATATTGTTTTAATATTTTTGCACAATATTGGAATTTGTGAATTCACATAATAAATGTAAAATAAATTTAATAGTTATTATATTTAAAGTTGCAGTACTAAAATATGGAATTATGTAGCACCTAGCAGGCACCCACATGTTTGTCGCATGTATTACAAGAATTAATTCTATGTTATTGTTTTATAAACAGTGTTTAGGTTGTCGCTTAATTATAAATTTATTCTAAAAACGCCACAGAGAAAGGGTAATTTTATATGACGCTCAATTACGTACATTGTAACTGTTTCTATTAAAATGTAAATATACTTGCAATCTACGCACTCTGAACTTTTTATATGTACTTTACTTTGATCAATATATTTATATAGCGTTTAATAAGTTAACAACCTTTCTGAAGTTATTTTAGTATTAAATTTAAATTTGTTATTCTTCTATTATTACTTTTCTTGTAAATAATTTATGAGATATTTATATTACATGTCTATGTTAAATGAAAACTACGTTAGTGGTAAAGTGGTATAATTTCGTAGTATTTAGAAAAGTATATAAACATATCGTTCATATATATTATAACAAAAAAAATGTCTTATTAGTACAAATTTATATGCAGTAGAACCTCGCATAACGAGCATTTCACTTAACGATCAAAATGAATTGTAAGAAAAATGATTCGCTTAACGAGCGATGTTTCGCATAACGAGTGACGATGAGAAGAGAAGTCTGGGATTGCGCGCCTGCTACATCATTTTTAAAACAATACTCAAGTTTTTGTTTGTGTATTTTTGATTATTACTTTATAAGTAATAATCCGGAAATTTTGGAACGGATTAAACTCGTTAAGCAAAGTTCCACTGTATTTACATTATTCAAACATTGCCCAAAAAGTAAACTCAATATACAAAATGATTAATAGTATGCCTTGTATAAAATATAATTTACCGCTGATAAATGTAGAGTAATATTATTTAGCTTGAATAATTCTTATTACGACCATTTGGAAGAACGATATTCGTCTGCCCTATATAGAATAATTTTACGTTATTTTGGAAGATATTAACTTTTTGAAAACCATCCATTTTACAACATTATACAATTATATGATATAATTAATTATCATTATTTTTATATAATGTGAGAATTAATAACTGTTCTTAAATATTTTTACAAAGTTAGTAATAAGTGTATTATTATTATTGTTGGTTGGATGTCGTCTTGTAGGTTAACTTCAGTAGTATATTGATGCTCTGAGATGCCACTATTTCCTTTGACTGTGAATCTGCTGCTATCCTTAACACTGTCATTTTCCATCGACTTGGCTGAAAAAGGTCCATATACTGAATCTCATTCATTTGACTGTCCATATGTGATAAACGATGGGCGACTTAACCATTCGGCTATTAGTCGCCCGAAGTGTATTAATAAATTAAATTATGTACTATTTGTTGTGAATAAATATTTGCAAATTAAATTACTTTCATTTCCTATATTCAAAAAAATCATATTTTGTCTTCATGAACGCTTCAAAATATAATGAAAAGATAATGGGTTTATGAATGCATTCGGTTTTAAACTAAATTAACCAATATCTGAGTAAATTATCAATTTTATTTATTTAAAAATTAAGTTGTTCTTAATTTATATAATGTGTTTTATAAATAATACACAACATGTTTTATTCATTTTCATTGAAAACTATTTAAAAAAAATGAAATGTAAAGCATACATAAAAAAAATAAAAATGTACTTTGAGCTATTATTGACTCTAATCTTTTTGAACATAAATAATATCTAAACTTATTTATCAAGTTCAATTACATTTTAAATAGTATGAAACCTTGTAGTAATCTTCAATAAATTTCATCTAAATTAATTGTTTATATTGTAATACTAGCAAAACTAGATAATTTCCAATAATAAGTGAATTATTATATACAAATCAAACAGGATACTTTATTAATTATTATAAGAAATTTTAGCAGATAATTTAATAAGTTTCACAAAGTTATTTCTCTTGATATAGATAAATAATATTTTATGTGATAATTATAAGTTGAAACATCTGTTTAGTGGTGTTTTGTGTATGCAATAAAGTTATTAAACTAATGACTAAGCGAATTAGCCTCTCTTCATATTGACTCTATAAGTATATTGTATAATGTAAATCACCTAAAAGCAATATTGTCGATGAAAATGGAATAGAGCGATTTGTCTAGATAAGCTGAGGATAATTATGTTAATCTGACGAGAAATGTTAATAAGACCAGTAGTAGTGGGCTTGCATATACGTATCCCAAAGAAACGAAAACGAAATACGGAAAGACGGAGGCACATGTTCAATCCGCATGTCGGGAAGGAGGACGACGACAAAGGCGACGTGGGATTCCCTGAAAGTGTGTGATTATAAAGCCCATCATTAATTATCGATGCAAATTGCCGCCGCCGCCGCTGCTGCCGGTTGACGGCATTTGAAATTCAAATTTTTATCTTTTAGAAAATTGTACGGATTTTTATTTATTTTTATTTCCATTTTGGTACACATGCTTAATAATTACGTATTTTATGTATAAATACTATATATATATACATATACGTACCATTAGGGTCTAAGCTGTTGCTTTTTATTCTTCAATTTTTCGGAATAATAATTTCGTGTTGGCGCCCATCTCCCAGACACGTTTTAATTATTATTCAAAAATTCAATGAGCCCTTTTTGTTTTCCATATCGAAAGTGGAATTTTAAAAGCCGGAAGCATGAAGCAGCAGCAGCAGCATACGAAAATGATCGGTGAGGAGAGAAGAAAAAGGAAAGATCCACTTAAACCATAACATGCCATTTCTATACCAATTATGTTTGTTACAATTCAGCTTAATGCTAGAATTAAGATAACTGGAACAGAGCATAACAATCACGCGAAATTGAGTGACATTTCGTTTTAGTTTGAGAGTGGTTAGAGCTTTGAAAATAGTAATTTCAAATACTTGTTTGTATGCAGTATTTTTAAAAACCAAATTGGAACGAAATTGAAAGTAATTATACAACCGAAAAATGTGCAAGGAACACATGTCGCCCACGTAACTCGAAGCATTGCTATTAGAAGCTTATTATAAGCATTGCAAGAAACAAAACAGTGAAACTGTTATTTTGTAGCTTTAATTTCTCGAAGTAATGATATATTATTTAATAATTACCTACAATTTTATCTTATATAAACTAAACGGGTACCAACTTACTTCAATTAGTCAAAGGAATAATAAACAAAATATAATTTATTAACACATTTTATAATGATACTAAAAACGAACTGAGAAAACTTAATGTTAGTAAAATGCAACCAGTTTAATGATAGTAATAATAAACAGTAAATTTTATAGAAAAAATAACAGATCAAAACGAAAAATGGAGACAAACAATACGGTAATCTTTTTTTCATAACTTCACAATTGTCATAAATTTTATCTCAATATTTAAAATTGTTATTAGAACATATTCTATTAAAGGTTAAAGTTTCTATACTAGATTTATTTTGAAATATTGTGCTGTCAAAACATTTATATATCAATATATAAATTGTTATGTTTTTATGTTACGGTAAGATCTCACTTAAAGGGGGAATACGTTCCAATAAATTTCAGCGCTACACGAAACAGCGTTAAATATAACATATAGTAAATTGAAAATTTTTGAACTCTTTTTAGTCTGCGTGTAGACTAAACGAGGTATTGCTGTACACTATTTTGATCTACAGACCTTTCTTCATTTTTCACTCAACTTAAACATAACATCCTTCCAGAATTTACAATGTTTTTTGTCAAAATCTTTTTTAGGTTTTTATTTTTTTTAATTAAACGTTCTTGCAGTTAATGGCATTTTGAAAAAAGTGTAACTCGAAAATGCATTAATTGTCTGGTGAATATTGCAAGTGTACAACTTTGTCTGACTCCAACAATTTATTTTCTGGGATAACATAATCATATTGTCGTGATTTTTGTCTGTTAAATTTTGCGAAACTCATAAATCCAGTTTATGTATTGAAGCTTCAAAATTCACATGTTACGAGTTATTCTCGATCAATGTCTTGATTTAATCATTATTACATAATACCGAAATCATCAGCTCTAAACTTAGTGAATTACGTACAGTTAAAATTAAAGTTAAAACTTTTGTTAAAGACGGCTTAATCTTTATACAAATTACTTGTTTTTAACAATTCTGAAATTTAGGCATCACAAATTGTACTTAGCAAAAATCAGCATGAACTTTCCACACAACCCAATATTATACATCAAAAAGCTATTGACTAGGTCTTCCTGCCAATCAATTCACATATTTTAAGTTTTTAATTATTTAATACGACTGCAAATAATTCACTGTTTTATGAAAATATTTTTTTGTGAATAACTAAAATGACTTGAATAACTAAAATAAGTTACTTTGGGCAGAAAGACTTATGGTTAATTGCCCTTTGTTAACTTTTTGTTATTATATGAAATGATTTTATATTGTTAATTTATTGTTGCAATAATGATTATTATTTTTTATAAAATTACTTTTTATTTGACTATTTCAGTTATATCTCTATTTTTATTATTAAGAAATTTAACAATTCCGCTTTATTTTTTCCTCAATATATTTTTTTACTATAGAATTAATAAACAGATGTATTCGATGCTCAATATTTTCACTATTACAATAATTAACATGAAATGCATGTTACCAATAAATTTTTTTTCTCAGGTATATTTATCTTTGCGGTTTATGCTTATGTTACAGCTCATAGCCTTCAATATCCTCATTTAGTGATAGTTAGTCAATGTTCTGGTCAATGAGTGTTATATTTACATTTAGTCCTAATATATAAGATGTTAATATTTAATTATAGTTTATTAATAATTAATTTGTCAATAACATTTTAGTGTTCTAAGTATGCATTCATTTTGTAAAGTAAATTTTGTTCACTATTATGAGAAAAAAAAAAATGACAAATTGTAAAAAAAATAAAATCTCTTTATGCAAATTTTTAATTGATAAACTAAATATCAAAAATTAATTAGCGTTTCACAGAATTTTATGATTATTTTAATTGTAAGCGTGGATTCTAGCTTTACCACTTTAATTATGATTAAATAATATTGTAATTAGTCTTAATTTATATAATTATAAATATCGTTTAGCAATTACATCATTCCTTAAAGTAATTAGATATAGTACGTTCATTATTTAACGTTTTACATATTTTCCTAAGTCTAATATTTTTCAAATGCTGAAATAGCTAAAGAAACACGATTAATCTATCATTATATTTAAAATAAATGTTAACAAATAATTTTCTATTAAGATATTTTAATAATAATATGGAACTGTTACCATATAAATCAAATAAAAAAATGTTACAAAGGGCTATTAACTACAGTTTTTCCACCCGGAAAATTGTGATATAAAATACATAAATGAGTTCACAAAAAAAAAACCTCAAAAGTGACAATTTTCAAGCTGCCAGCATTCGGTCTCTTGAATTGTAAAACTCGTAAAATGTAACGAGATTGAATAGCTTGGAGTAAAACTCCAAAAGAAAAAAAAAACAACTTTAAAATACGTTCTAAAATAGGTGTAATAATACATAATACACAAAAATGTATCAAAAACGCAAATACGTATACAATACTATTGTTTATCGTATATCAACCAAATACGTTGATATTCTTGGAATTCTGAACAATGTGAACGTATGCTATAATATAAGAGTATAAAAATGATATTTTCAATTTTTTTAACAAAATTCTACCATATTAAACAATCAATTGTATATAGAAAACTATGTCAACTTAACCTTTTGCTCTCGATAGACTCCGCTCTATAAAAAGAATCCTGTAAATTTATATGTAATATCATATGAAAATAGTAAATAAACATAGAAACAGTTAATTTCAGATAAAGATGTTTCATACATTGATTTATATGATCAAATTAGTGATAATTACAATATGATTTATGTAATTTATTATTGTATGTATAGATTGTTTGTACGATTAAAACAATTTATTAGAAATTGTCATTAATTGCATGTTTTTTTTACTGGTATTAATTCATTAGAATAATTTAAATGGATTGAAATACAAACAATATTTATAGCTTACATAAATAGATAAAGACACGAGGTATTTCTGCTAATGCATAATTGAAGCATGTCTGTTTTTTTATTACAATTAATCGATTGTGAAACGCATTTAGCGCCAATTAATGTAATTCTTACTATTCGTAATATTATATTTTAAATCTGTCATTTTTTACAATTATATGTTATTAAGCATAATATTAAAACAGTTGGATATTTATCACATATTTTATGAATACATTAGTGAGTTACAAAGAATATCCTTATTAGTACAATTTGTATATTTTCAGCAATTTATTTTTTTTACATATTTTGCCTTGCCTCAAACTCCAAAGGACTATCGACCAAAGCCTTTCTGACAGTTTTTTTTTATTAAATATATTATTAATAGAACAAATAACAAAGAGAGAAAATATTTCTTATAATTTTTATTGTAAAGGCTTTAGAATAATTATAATTTATATAAAATATTATTATTTACCAAGGTTGATATGCATTTGACCAGATGTATTTTTATTACATATAACATAAGTGTAATTATTTACAGATTAAATTTGTTGCTCATCTGCTGTAATCCTATGGTTCCCCGTAGGAAAGGTATTGCGAGTGAGCTTTGTTTTGTATTGTTTTGATATTATTTTTATTATGTGATTGTATATTACATTCTTTATTGTTCTCAATCACTTAAACATCTATTATTTGTAGATAGAGTTTCTTCGCATATAACGCTTCCATAACGTATATATTCTATTTCTTCATAAATTGTATCATTAATTTTTAGTTTTGTTGTCTCTTACTTGTACGTGTTAATAATGATATTATTGATGATCAGTGGTTTGTGGATTTTATTGCTAATACTTATAATATGATTTGTGTAGCCTTTCTTGGCGTCTCTAGACTGTGTAATTTGTCCCACCACAGTATTAACACATTGGCTCCATGTCAAAGATATACCAGTTTCTCCTCTGTGATTTCCTGAGCATTTGCTGTTTGTTGCACTGTTTGATGCACTGCACTGTTTGATGGTGCTATCGTAGAGGAATCCAAAGTCTTCCCGGCAACCCATGATCACTAGTATAATTCTCTTACATAATATTTGTTGTATTCATCACATATATCAGTACCTAAAATTTCATCTTACATATTTTTTAACCTAGTATTATTTTGATAAAGTCTACTTATATAGTTTATTATGATTTGTTTTTAACAAGCAACTGTATTTTTTTTTCTATTTGTTTTGGTTTTGAGCAGAAATCTAGTTACAATTTATAATAATAGTATTAATAATCTTTATTGTAACAGCAAAAAAAAAAACAAAATTAAACATATTCTTACAAAATAAAAAAGATTTATATTAAATCTGCGCCATTTCTATGTTTATACAACTTTACCCAAGCTTCTACCACAGTTCGTCACATAGCAGATTCTTTTTTTTATATAGTAATAGTTGTTGACATGATTCTATTATTTTAAACAATAGTTTATACCAGAATATAAAATTCAAATTAAACAATATATATTATTTCTATCAATATTTTAGAATATATATTTTTTTTAATTATTTAATATCATATAAGATACTACCGCTTGATAGCTTTTATCAAATTATTATTATTTCAATGTGTTTCTTTATATTTCATGTATTTGTTGGTCCTTCCGTCTTTTCATTTATTATTATAATTAATATTTTTCTTTCACTCCGGTCTCTCGTTTGGTTTCCGTTTTGGCCAAAGTCGAAAAGTGTGTCATTAGCGAATCTATGGATGCCATCCTGTGTCCATCCTTACGGTCGCCAGGTGCCATCGAAGGCCAATTTGTGGACCCATCTGGGCCGATGAAGACACAGGACTGACCCAACACGTACCACACACATTTATACATAGTCACAGATGTTGCGTCGTTTGACGAAAAAATTACATTATTTTGTGACCAATAAATGCACACGCACGACCGATGGAAATTGGAAAATCGTGCAACTGCAAACTGGCGATTTTCGCTTTTGATTACGATAATAAGAACCTACGCC
>NW_017100098.1:608534-752594 GCF_001412225.1 Nicrophorus vespilloides | reverse complement strand
GGTACCAACTTACTTCAATTAGTCAAAGGAATAATAAACAAAATATAATTTATTAACACATTTTATAATGATACTAAAAACGAACTGAGAAAACTTAATGTTAGTAAAATGCAACCAGTTTAATGATAGTAATAATAAACAGTAAATTTTATAGAAAAAATAACAGATCAAAACGAAAAATGGAGACAAACAATACGGTAATCTTTTTTTCATAACTTCACAATTGTCATAAATTTTATCTCAATATTTAAAATTGTTATTAGAACATATTCTATTAAAGGTTAAAGTTTCTATACTAGATTTATTTTGAAATATTGTGCTGTCAAAACATTTATATATCAATATATAAATTGTTATGTTTTTATGTTACGGTAAGATCTCACTTAAAGGGGGAATACGTTCCAATAAATTTCAGCGCTACACGAAACAGCGTTAAATATAACATATAGTAAATTGAAAATTTTTGAACTCTTTTTAGTCTGCGTGTAGACTAAACGAGGTATTGCTGTACACTATTTTGATCTACAGACCTTTCTTCATTTTTCACTCAACTTAAACATAACATCCTTCCAGAATTTACAATGTTTTTTGTCAAAATCTTTTTTAGGTTTTTATTTTTTTTAATTAAACGTTCTTGCAGTTAATGGCATTTTGAAAAAAGTGTAACTCGAAAATGCATTAATTGTCTGGTGAATATTGCAAGTGTACAACTTTGTCTGACTCCAACAATTTATTTTCTGGGATAACATAATCATATTGTCGTGATTTTTGTCTGTTAAATTTTGCGAAACTCATAAATCCAGTTTATGTATTGAAGCTTCAAAATTCACATGTTACGAGTTATTCTCGATCAATGTCTTGATTTAATCATTATTACATAATACCGAAATCATCAGCTCTAAACTTAGTGAATTACGTACAGTTAAAATTAAAGTTAAAACTTTTGTTAAAGACGGCTTAATCTTTATACAAATTACTTGTTTTTAACAATTCTGAAATTTAGGCATCACAAATTGTACTTAGCAAAAATCAGCATGAACTTTCCACACAACCCAATATTATACATCAAAAAGCTATTGACTAGGTCTTCCTGCCAATCAATTCACATATTTTAAGTTTTTAATTATTTAATACGACTGCAAATAATTCACTGTTTTATGAAAATATTTTTTTGTGAATAACTAAAATGACTTGAATAACTAAAATAAGTTACTTTGGGCAGAAAGACTTATGGTTAATTGCCCTTTGTTAACTTTTTGTTATTATATGAAATGATTTTATATTGTTAATTTATTGTTGCAATAATGATTATTATTTTTTATAAAATTACTTTTTATTTGACTATTTCAGTTATATCTCTATTTTTATTATTAAGAAATTTAACAATTCCGCTTTATTTTTTCCTCAATATATTTTTTTACTATAGAATTAATAAACAGATGTATTCGATGCTCAATATTTTCACTATTACAATAATTAACATGAAATGCATGTTACCAATAAATTTTTTTTCTCAGGTATATTTATCTTTGCGGTTTATGCTTATGTTACAGCTCATAGCCTTCAATATCCTCATTTAGTGATAGTTAGTCAATGTTCTGGTCAATGAGTGTTATATTTACATTTAGTCCTAATATATAAGATGTTAATATTTAATTATAGTTTATTAATAATTAATTTGTCAATAACATTTTAGTGTTCTAAGTATGCATTCATTTTGTTCACTTAATAATGTAACAAATATATTATTATGAGAAAAAAAAATGACAAATTGTAAAAAAAATAAAATCTCTTTATGCAAATTTTTAATTGATAACCTAAATATCAAAAATTAATTAGAGTTTCACAGAATTTTATGATTATTATAATTGTAAGCGTGGATTCTAGCTTTACCACTTTAATTATGATTAAATAATATTGTAATTAGTCTTAATTTATATAATTATAAATATCGTTTAGCAATTACATCATTCCTTAAAGTAATTAGATATAGTACGTTCATTATTTAACGTTTTACATATTTTCCTAAGTATAGTCTAATATTTTTCAAATGCTGAAATAGCTAAAGAAACAAGATTAATCTATCATTATATTTAAAATAAATATTAACAAATAATTTTCTATTAAGATATTTTAATAATAATATGGATCTGTTACCATATAAATCAAATAAATTTTTTTTACAAAGGGCTATTAACTACAGTTTTTCCGGCCGGAAAATTGTGATATAAAATACATAAATGAGTTCACAAAAAAAAACCTCAAAAGTGACAATTTTCAAGCTGCCAGCATTCGGTCTCTTGAATTGTAAAACTCGTAAAATGTAACGAGATTGAATAGCTTGGAGTAAAACTCCAAAAGAAAAAAAAAACAACTTTAAAATACGTTCTAAAATAAGTGTAATAATACATAATACACAAAAATGTATCAAAAACGCAAATACGTATACAATACTATTGTTTATCGTATATCAACCAAATACGTTGATATTCTTGGAATTCTGAACAATGTGAACGTATGCTATAATATAAGAGTATAAAAATGATATTTTCAATTTTTTTAACAAAATTCTACCATATTAAACAATCAATTGTATATAGAAAACTATGTCAACTTAACCTTTTGCTCTCGATAGACTCCGCTCTATAAAAAGAATCCTGTAAATTTATATGTAATATCATATGAAAATAGTAAATAAACATAGAAACAGTTAATTTCAGATAAAGATGTTTCATACATTGATTTATATGATCAAATTAGTGATAATTACAATATGATTTATGTAATTTATTATTGTATGTATAGATTGTTTGTACGATTAAAACAATTTATTAGAAATTGTCATTAATTGCATGTTTTTTTTACTGGTATTAATTCATTAGAATAATTTAAATGGATTGAAATACAAACAATATTTATAGCTTACATAAATAGATAAAGACACGAGGTATTTCTGCTAATGCATAATTGAAGCATGTCTGTTTTTTTATTACAATTAATCGATTGTGAAACGCATTTAGCGCCAATTAATGTAATTCTTACTATTCGTAATATTATATTTTAAATCTGTCATTTTTTACAATTATATGTTATTAAGCATAATATTAAAACAGTTGGATATTTATCACATATTTTATGAATACATTAGTGAGTTACAAAGAATATCCTTATTAGTACAATTTGTATATTTTCAGCAATTTATTTTTTTTACATATTTTGCCTTGCCTCAAACTCCAAAGGACTATCGACCAAAGCCTTTCTGACAGTTTTTTTTTATTAAATATATTATTAATAGAACAAATAACAAAGAGAGAAAATATTTCTTATAATTTTTATTGTAAAGGCTTTAGAATAATTATAATTTATATAAAATATTATTATTTACCAAGGTTGATATGCATTTGACCAGATGTATTTTTATTACATATAACATAAGTGTAATTATTTACAGATTAAATTTGTTGCTCATCTGCTGTAATCCTATGGTTCCCCGTAGGAAAGGTATTGCGAGTGAGCTTTGTTTTGTATTGTTTTGATATTATTTTTATTATGTGATTGTATATTACATTCTTTATTGTTCTCAATCACTTAAACATCTATTATTTGTAGATAGAGTTTCTTCGCATATAACGCTTCCATAACGTATATATTCTATTTCTTCATAAATTGTATCATTAATTTTTAGTTTTGTTGTCTCTTACTTGTACGTGTTAATAATGATATTATTGATGATCAGTGGTTTGTGGATTTTATTGCTAATACTTATAATATGATTTGTGTAGCCTTTCTTGGCGTCTCTAGACTGTGTAATTTGTCCCACCACAGTATTAACACATTGGCTCCATGTCAAAGATATACCAGTTTCTCCTCTGTGATTTCCTGAGCATTTGCTGTTTGTTGCACTGTTTGATGCACTGCACTGTTTGATGGTGCTATCGTAGAGGAATCCAAAGTCTTCCCGGCAACCCATGATCACTAGTATAATTCTCTTACATAATATTTGTTGTATTCATCACATATATCAGTACCTAAAATTTCATCTTACATATTTTTTAACCTAGTATTATTTTGATAAAGTCTACTTATATAGTTTATTATTATTTGTTTTTAACAAGCAACTGTATTTTTTTCTATTTGTTTTGGTTTTGAGCAAAAATCTAGTTACAATTTATAATAATAGTAATAATAATATTTATTGTAACAGCAAAAAAGAAACAAAATTAAACATATTCTTACAAAATAAAAAAGATTTATATTAAATCTGCGCCATTTCTATGTTTATACAACTTTACCCAAGCTTCTACCACAGTTCGTCACATAACAGATTCTTTTTTTTTATATAGTAATAGTAGGTTGTTGAGATGATTCTATTATTTTGAACAATAGTTTATATCAGAATATAAAATTCAAATTAAAAAATATATCTTATTTCTATCAATATTTTAGAATATATATTTTTTTTTAATTATTTAATATCACATAAGATACTACCGCTTGATAGCTTTTATCAAATTATTATTATTTCAATGTGTTTCTATATATTTCATGTATTTGTTGGTCCTTCCGTCTTTTCATTTATTATTATAATTAATATTTTTCTTTCACTCCGGTCTCTCGTTTGGTTTCCGTTTTGGCCAAAGTCGAAAAGTGTGTCATTAGCGAATCTATGGATGCCATCCTGTGTCCATCCTTACGGTCGCCAGGTGCCATCGAAGGCCAATTTGTGGACCCATCTGGGCCGATGAAGACACAGGACTGACCCAACACGTACCACACACATTTATACATAGTCACAGATGTTGCGTCGTTTGACGAAAAAATTACATTATTTTGTGACCAATAAATGCACACGCACGACCGATGGAAATTGGAAAATCGTGCAACTGCAAACTGGCGATTTTCGCTTTTGATTACGATAATAAGAACCTACGCCAGTTTATTTTTCTTTGTAAAAACCGTTTATACAACGAGAACAAAAATGAAACATACAACATACATTCATGATCATGACATAGTAATGACATTCACGTTAACTAGATCAATTAATTATATATTTTATAAATATTAGAGTAAAAGGGATAGTGAAAAGTCTAGGAAACAAAACTATCTTTATGAAACCACATATTTACTAAAAGTTTACAGGAGAAGTTAAGAAAGGTACTGTTATTATATTTTTCAATTACAAATCGTTTTCCGAGAAAGTTAATTAAATACATGCACCGTGGTTTGATGATACACCAATAAATTTCCATCGTTTCACATCCGAGAATTATTATATATAGAATTCTAATTACTGTTCAGTTGTCATAATTATTTTGATGCCAGTTCAAGTTCAATTGACATTCACTTGCTTATTCAAATATTAGGATAAAATACCTAAAATAATAAGTCTTAATATATATTTTATTTTATATACAGCTTGTATATTTACGAATTTAAAAACAAAATCTACAAGAAAATAGTCGAATCTTATACATAAATTGATCAATGTGTAATAATATTTTGGTTGTGTTTAATATCACATAAGATACAATTGTTTTCTTTATTAATTTTTAATTAATTTTTATAATGTAATTGAATAAATTACATGTAATTTTATAAGAAAGCAATAAAATATTGCATTTAGTGAAAACATCATATTTGTTATTAAAGAAAGGTGCTCATTTCGCGTTTGCTATTTTCCGAAAAGCAATCTTAAATTTTACAAGATAAGATCACAAAAATTATTTCTGTTTTGCGATATTCTCTTCTTCCGTGCATCTTCCTTCCTTTCGGTTTCATTAAAAGGTTTAGCGGAATGCTGGCAGTCGTGTTATTAAGGGTAATTTTGCAAAATATGGATTAGATTATGAAACGGGAACAAAACGAGCTTCACATGCACGAAAAAAAAAGTAAAAGAAATAAAACGATAAAATAATAAAAACATAGCGTCGGCATCGCATCGGCCACATGGGATTTAATAACAATAATCCGATGTCCGAGCGTTTTTCGGGGTGGATTATTAAATTTTTCCTGCGACGGGAAGAATATGGAAACAAAAAAAAACAAAGAAGAAGAAGATTTAATAGAATGGAGCAGAAAAATCCGAAGATGAAAAATAATAATCGATTCGCGATATATAGAATGGCGAAATTACAGTGTTTGCAACCCTGAGCTTTAATGGTAAGCAAAAAAAAAAAGATTGTATCTTTTTTTTGTTAATTTTGTTACGTTCGAGAGGATAGGAGGAAGACGTATGTATGGATAATAAAGAAGGATAATGAGATGTGAATGGACGTGGTGGAGAAGAGGACAGATCGTCTGGGGCGATGGTGGAGGGCCCTAAAAGAGTGGAAATTATAAACTCCGAACACGTACTTAATTCATGTATATGAAATGCATGTACTACGTAAGTATATAAAAGTGAGTTTGTGGAGTTAGCGTGTGTTCTTTTACGGAGAGATCATACATATTTATAAGCCGATGCTAAACCTATAATAACCCTCGTCTGAGCCCGTCCGATAATCTCAGCCTTCGAAGGCCCTTCCCATTGGCCGACAGTCTCAATCGAGGTGTGGCACTTTTCGTGTGTACATATATCTATATATATATATGTATAAAACTATGTATATGTATGTTCAAAATTATATAAGCCGGCGTACACATACATTCATAACTTTCTTCTTATTTGAATAAATTTAAATTCAGAAATTAATTAGAAACATTGTAACACGAGAAAAACGAAACGCATTTCCATAAATAATACATTTCTATTCAGCAATACACCATTACGGCGGATTTGAATTTCCCGCGTCTGAATCGTATATTCAGATTACGCATGATAAGTGTCTAAGATTAAGCCTGCTATTCACACATAATCAATATACTACACTTCCTGTATCCAATATCTTACTATTAATGCATAATTACAAACAAATGATTATTTTATTTAACAATTTATATATCTTATTTACGTATCATTTCACAAAACATGTTCAATTTTGCAAATCTAATTTTTATTACATTTTAAAAATATAATCTATTTTTTAAACTCTTAAAAGGTACAAAAAAAAAACATGAAAATATGTTAATCAAAACATAGATGCAAATTCAGGATTAATGTGTAAAAATGACTCAACGATCTTATATAAAAATTAGAATCAAAATGTATGTTTTATCTAAATTCATTAATAACAACTTGTTGCAAATACGTTTATTATAACAATAAGTATAATACAGCTCGCATAACGAGCATTTCGGTTAACTAGCGACGTTTCGCATAACGAGTGATGATGAGAAGATAAGTGCGCCTGCAACATCATTTTTAAAACTTAATATTACATATTATGTGTATTTTTGAATATGTTTAACTATACGAGTAAAAATCCGGAAATTTTGGAACGCATTAAACTCGTTAACAGTTATATATAAATAGATAAAAATTAGTAGTTATTTATAAATCAAACCATAATTAGTATAAAGTATACTTTTTATATTTAAATTTTCTTCACTTCAATATTTTATGCAAACTGAAAACAGTTTCCGTAAAACATTTAACCCCGATAATAAGAATGAATATTTGAAATTATTGGCTATTACGATGTCTTCGGTTTGCTTTCCTCGAATGTATTAAAGTTTAATTTCTAGTGCAATGCAAAGACAGTTTCCAACCTCGACAGTAAATTGTATAGTAATGTAAATGACAATTACTGTCACAATTTAGTGTTTCGTTATGGGATGATTGCGCTGATTGTATTATAAAATATTATATTACATTTTACATATTTGACATTATTTTCACTTAATGAGCTTATGTATAATAAATTAGCACTTTTTGTAAATATTCCTATAAAAAAATATTAAATTTATCTATTGTATTAAATTGTATCAACTATTTTTTCATTAATTTTTGGATATTTCAGCCATTTATTTTGAAAGTGACCTAATTCCATTTATATACTATAAGTATATTAAAAATATACTTATAATATATCAATGTCTGATATTGCTTAAATGTATCTAAAAGAGTTCAATTTACATTTCCTATTAAATAATAGCAAATATTAAGTGAATAATATGTTTTTTCTTATCACAAATGGAGTTAACAATTAAATTTATTATAAATTGTGAAAGATCTCAATTATATTTTAAACTATGTCGAATGATTTGAGATTAAAATTAAAAAAAAATAATATTTTTTTTTTATACTTCATTAAAACACTTCAAAAACATAATTTACACGTTTCAGAAAATCTTTTAACTATGTAAATTACACAATCTACATTTTGTGTATGCAGGAGAGATTTGAAGAAGTTAAGAAGCTCCGGTGGTGCATATCATAGTAAGTCCATCATGTCCTTCTATTTCAATGTAGTAGTTTTTAGGTATTAAGTATATTAAGTTGCGTGATTAAAATATATTAGAATGTTATTGGTCTACCTGGTAGACTCTACCATGACGTACCAATAAATCTAGTATTTTAAAATATGCATTCTCCATCCATTAATGTCTTACTAAATTATTGCCAACAAAAAATTGGAAAATGGACTTCATCCACTTTCAAAATAAACGGCTTATTATGAAAAATCTTATTGGGATTATAGCGTAATACATATAATTTTCATTTTTTTATTTTATAGTAATCATTGCCCATTTTAACATGTAGTTCATTCATTGATCTCTTTTTCTTAATAAATACTTTAATGATAATATTAAATAAAGTTATATGAATTTATAAAGTTAAAAATATTATGTCAGTTTTGTTTGTCAATTTAATATAGTTTTTACCTATATATTATTTTTTTTACAACGTATAATTTTATCCACATCTGTTCATCAATGTGAACATTGAGTAACTTTAAGATTGCGGTTGACATTAAATGGATAATCTTTCCCGGTGGATAGTTACCATTATGATGATTTGATTTTTTAATTTGTTGGTTGTCTATCGACTTGGCTGAGGGTCCATATGCTGAACTTCATTCATTTCACTGTCCATCTGTGATGAACTATGGCCCTATTGCTGCAAGCACAGAGAGGGCTCACAAAGGGCTTGATCAGGATTCGAACCATGAAATCTTGGCTAGCGCGACTTAACCATTCGGTTATTAGTTGCCCATATATTAATATAAAATAGAAATAGTAGTGTACATATAACTTGAATTAAATGAAATAAATATTGGTGAAATAGTGCAACAAAATGAACTTTTAAAAACGAATAATTTGTTCAAACAATCAATTAACTCCGAATATAAAAAAATAACAAAATTGTTGACAAATTAATGTATTCTATACAACTAATAGATGCAATGTGAAATTTTATAATAAAAATTGGATCAATATAAAAATAAATGGTATCCAATATGGAAAAAGTAATAGCTTTGTAAACACTTCAACGAATAAATGCAACAGCGTTTTCCGAAAGCAAAGCAATTCCCTTAAAACGAATTGACATACGTCGAGAGGCAATAATTTTAATATATAATTTACGCAATTGCCGCTCGACAGAACTTCACAGGTAATAAACATAATTTGTGTTATTTTCACTGCGCATTATGCAAATATCTGTTCGACAAAACTAACATAAATCGATTCTAAATAAAGTCATATAACATTGTTTTGTGAAAAGTACAAAACTTTATAGTCTCGAACGTATGCAATAATACTTAGAATACGTTCACATTATTTTCTTTTACTTTTTCCATAATAATCTATAATAATTTAATTATAAACTTATTAGTTTAACAAGAATTTTAAATTGATAAATAATACATTAGTGTTTTTGTTTATAAATGACCAAGGACGATAGTCTTTTGGCCAGATGAATTTATATTAAATTTTTATTTACTGTTATTATATTTGATGCAATTTATGTTTTCTCAATATTATATTCTAATTATGAATTGGACTGTTAATTATCAGATAAATTACATAATATATATATTTATAAATAGAAACAATTTTTCAAAATCCAGTAGACATATTTATTAGTTAATAATAAATGAACGCATGATGTTTGGTTAAATTGATTAGCAAATGCTAATTATTACTTTACATTCATTAAGACTTCATATATTGAAGTACAATATAGAATATCAACTTAAAATACATTATTTTATAGATAATTTGGTTATGAACTTAAATTTATATTTATATATGTTGGATTTGTTAAAAAAACAATAAATTTAGTGGATTCAAGTTAATGAAGTTAATTATAAAACTCTCAGTACAAAATATCAAATACGCCGAATAGTAATTTGGGGAAAACATACAAATATTGTTTATATTTGATTTAAAAACTATAGCAATTTAGATCAATATACTAAAACACATTTTTAATCATTTTAAAAGGTAATCTGCAGGAAATGATTATCTAAATAGCAGATAAGAAGGCCGCGACGACGGTTAATCCGAACCACGGTAAATTGACACTCGAATAATCGGCGTTTCACTGTAGTTTGTTTTTTACTTACTTTCGATGTAGTTAGAGTCAACTGAAAAATTAGCAGCACATCGGAAAATAATTATTGGTGGAACCTTAAAATATTTCTAATATCAATTTTTTTCTTGAGATAGCCTGGACCTAAATTAAGCTTAATTATTGTGAATTCATTAGTTTTCGAGTGTACAATAATTAGCAATTAGCTACGTTTTTGTTTTATGCTTAAAACTATTGCTAAAAGAATATACAGTGGAACCTCGCTTAACGAGCATTTCGCTTAACAAGCAAAGTAAATTGTAAGAAAATAACTCGCTTAACGAGCGACGTTTCGCATAACGAGAGACGATGAGAAGAGAAGCCTTCTACATCAGCGGTTTCCAAACTGGGAGGCGCGGACTCTTTCCAGGGGAGGCGCCAAAAAATTTTAATAAATTTAAAAAAAAAATATACCATAATATCTTCAAATAAATAAAACGTGTATATATTATTTAATCTATTAAAACAATAAAAGGTAAGGCAGGCGCGGAAATTTTTTTTTTGGGGAGGCGCGGAAAAAAAAAATTTTTTTTGGGGAGGCGTAGTAGCATAAAGTTTTGAAACTGATGTTCTACATCATTTATAAAAGTTGTGTATTTTTGAACATGTTTCTATATACGAGTAAAAATCCGGAAATTTTGGAACGGATTAAACTCGTTAAGCGAGGTTTCACTGTAATTTACTTTATTTCTAGTAACTGACGTAAAATATATTCATAAAAATGGAACTAGTAAATAGTATGAAGTTGTCTGTATTAAAGATTCAGAAAATATCATCTACAATGTAATAATCAAAATACTGAAATTTGACTTTTTTGAGATACATTAAAAACTAATATAGTTTTCATTGTAACTTATAGGAATTTTATTCATGTGTTAGTTAAAGAACATTAAATAATTGTACCCATTTTCTGAGTCAGTGAGCATATTATGTAGATGTTGATTGTGGTTAATCTTCAGCATGTGTCAAAAAGCGAGTGAGCTTTGTTGAGCGAGTCACTTGATTCGATTCTTTTGAAATCCACGTAGGAACATTTTATTTTTATTCGAGCGGAGGGAGCAGAGCGCCGGTTAATTCTTCGGGTTTGTTGGAGTGCCTTTCGGGCGGAAAATGCAATAATGAAGGTTCGTTACGCAACGAACGCGTGGATGAATGAGGCAGGAATATAAAAGGAATCATCGTCGTCGATTCGAGAGATGAACGGAGATGAATGAAGAGCGAGTGAATGGAGGCGTCGACGGTGCGCGCCTTAAAAAGGGCACCCCTTCCCCCAGCCACCCCCCGCAATTATTATCCCCAAACAATGGGGGGTCCCCATTTTACATTCGCACCCGGAATGCGAATATATTGAGCGAGGGCGGCTTGTGTGTGGGTTTTACATAGAAGCCCCCCTTCCCTTCAGTTGAAGCTCGCTCGTGTTGGGGGGACCAAACGACGGCGACCACCCTTAAGTAGAGCAGAGACCGCAAATGTGTGGCGCCAAAGGCGGCCCTCACAAGCCCAAATAATTACAATCATTTTCGGAACCTTCCGAAAAAGGAACTAGAATTATGCCGTATAAAAGTTTTTCCGAAGTGATACAAACCGTCTCATTATTCCATTCTTTGCGCCCAGGCTTCCTTAATGACACCGAAACTAGAGAAGGAAACGCAGACGAGATACAAATTACACCCCTGGCCCACAAATTCGGTCCTCGAAAGAAAGAATTTAAAAAAAAATAAGAGAAAAAGAGCACATAATACCTCCTCCTCCGCTTGATTGCAGTTGATGTGTATTTATGTACAGTTCCCTTTCTTTTTTTGTTTTTGTTTTAAGTGTATAACTTTCTGCTTAGTTCAAGCGCCCTTAGGGACCTATTGTCGTCATCTGCGGCGGCGGCAGTTTTCGAAACAGTTGGCAATTCGCAAACCCCTTTTTTGTTTCGAAGTGCACTCGTAAGCGTCGCGGCGCTTTTTAATTCAATCTTCAATTTTCTGGAGTAAATCTTGAAAGTCCTCTCAATGGTGTCGGAAATAATGGAACAATAGTTCTTCCACGAACTACACGATATGCCAAACATCTACCACAAAAACATTTTTCATTACTTACACGTCTAATAATCATAGTTCAACCATCTTGACATGATATCGACTACGATATTCGCAACAAACGAAATGAAAGACCAGCTACAAGCACAATTACTTCACTTTATAATCGTATAAAGAACATTAAATATAACTTGCAATTTCAAATGTGTTTTTTTTTAAATAATGCATCAATTCGAAAGGCTATTAATTTCGTAAATAACATTTCCACAAATTGTGTTTTCCTCCATTTTAATTGGAACATCGTCTCTTTGTTTTGCTGCGACGCACGTTTGCAGCTGTGCGCATGTATCATGTATATGCAACAACAACATATCGTTCTCATTATTAAAAGCAAAACGTTTGAGTTTGTTCACATGTCGGGGTGGACACCCTTAAAATATTGACTGATTATCGGTTCCAAGAAACTCCCGCGTTTGCTTCATAATTGAAACATTCACATTCTTGGAAAACTTAACAATAGGAAAACGACAGTCGCTCGTATAAAAACAATATCCTCATAGAGGGGAGCAATACGAATAAAGAATGAAACGGGAAAATCCTGTTTGGTTTCCCACTTTTTTCCCATATAAATTATTATCAACAGTCGAACGCTCGTCTATTATGAATGAAATTTATCTCATAAATAGTGTTTTCATTGTATATCGTTGTATTTTCTTTGTAATAATCAAATCATTTATTTTCAGAATTACTATATTTTCTCTTCAGAACATGAGTACAAAAAACATACAATTGATTATAAATTATACTATTAACAATTTAACTTATTTAATGATGCGTTAGTTGAATTATTTGGATTAATAAGTTATTTGTATTTACATATGATTCGAAACATAATTGAATAGATTGAAATATAAATATCAGAATTATATGTTCATATAATTAGATTATAATTAATTCTATTGTTATTTTCAAGAACGTCAAAAATTGTATTGATATTTAAGAGACACTCGTTCTGTTTTAAGGAAATTATTAATTCAATTTATTTCAGTTTTCAAAGAAGATATATCAAATATCCATTTACTTATAACCATTAAAAAAGAATAATTAATCAAATTATATGTTATCTTTAGCAAGATAACGCAGTTTACATAAAATCGTAAATAAAAATCAATAGTTTTTTTTTGTAAAATTTGCTACTTATTTCATACTTGTGACCAAAGCGTATATCCCTCGAGCTCTTTCTTTAATTGAATGGCTATTCAAGAATTGAATTCAAATAAAAACAAATATATTTAGTAAAATTATTTAGATCAATGTTCGAAACATTATAATATAAAAAATATATTTACTATTTATTTTTTGATTCTAATAAGAAAATATAAATTGATTGTTTTGTATAGTTAAATATAACTACTTTATTGGTAATTGTAAAATAAAAACAAATAACTTTAAATATACTTTATTGAATATTTACCTTAGAAACAGTAATGCTTGTAGATAATAATTTATATGTCTTATTTTATAAACTTAGTGTATTGCTTTAATAGTATTTAGATATTGTATTTTATTTATTTTATAATAGAGAATCGCTGTATGAATTAAATGAATTGCGTGGGAAAAAAATTGGATGGCATATCCATATTTTATTGGACTAAATATGGAGCTATTACCGAAGTATATAAGTTTAGTCTCCTCCATTTTTTTTCTTCCATTGTCTGCTCTCCTCTCCGTATCTGAATAATTAAACTAATTACCATAGCACAATACGATGATAAAAAAAGTTTACGAAAAGTTTTCTTCAGCGCTTTTTTATGTGTGTATGTTTATATATACATATTATATACTAATACTTTCTACTTTTTGGTGAAGTTATCGATTCCTTCGACGGGGGTGCAACGTGACTACGTCGAAGACATGCGCGTCTGTTCCCCCAATGGCCGCGAAACAATTGAACAAAAGAAAAAAGCATAGAGAAATAGAAGAACAAGAACTATAGCGAAATCAACCCCCCGTTGTCGGAACGGAAGTCCGTACTCCGTCCTTCTCTATCCACGTTCTTGTCTCTATCTCCGTGTATTATCCACTTCTAAAATGGATGCACTCCTGCTGATGTATTGCTTCTTTCAAATAATGTTCATATACTTGTATTCACATTCACTTTTTACGTTTGTTTGTAATTCGCATTTTGCGTGCGGCGACGATTGTCAGAAGTGATTGATAAATGAACGGAACTAATGATCGTTAACCAGGCTTATGGCCCGCATCGGGAAATAGAAATGAGGGAGACTTCTGTACGGTCTGTACGATTTTCTTACTCATATATTAAGGTAAAATATCCTTCGGAAATTTTCAACAATTATTAATCTTAAATTGTATAACTTTCTAAAATTAAAATCGATGTTCACTCGCTAATTTTGTTTTGAAACGTGAAAAGGTAAACTTTTCCTAAAGAAAAAAAATAATTAAAATTAGTAAATTATCTTCGTTTATACCATATTAATTTTAAATTAATATTTTACCCATGTGTATAAATTACAACTACAAGTAGAAGTACAATGATTTATTGCTGTAATAATGTAAGCATTTTATATTACCTATTATGTTAGCAAGATAGTAATTTCGGTTTTCCTAAAGAGATAGTTTTATATATGTTTTGAAGGTCTTCTATATATGTTATAGATTTTTCCTTTTGAGATTTCAATGATGTCACTTTTAGCTACCCTTAGAAACCAATTACACGTAATTTTGTTTGCATCTGTTAGTTTAGACTCAATTTTAGCAAACACGAATTTTAAAAGAATACATGTTTATTTCCGTAAAGGCAAGAAAGCTGAAGTGGCTCATAAAGAGAAGTATTTAAAAGAATGCTCGTGTCAAAATTTCTTCAAAAAAATCGATCTGGAGATATTTCACTCAAAGCTAAACAACGTTCTGGTCGACCTACTAAAATTTATGATGATCATATAACTGTATAGAGATTGCAGAGATGTTAACTGTATCACACACATGAACTGAAAATCACTTAATTGTCTTAAGCTCGTTAACAATCTCGATATTCGCTTGAACTGAAAATGATTCACTTAACACAACGAATAATTCATAAACGCAATAAAATCGTCACTTTGTTAAAGGAATCATCATTGGTGATTAATAATTGATCATTTACAATAACATCAATTGCAAATAATAATAATCCAAGCGTGATGAACCAGCATATGGATAAAAAAAAGCATGCTGTAAATTTAGTGGGATTATAAAGGTGTTGCATCAATCGGTGTCGGTCAATTTATATGTAATAATATACATCAGTCAATGAAACTTATCCAAAATTGGCAAATCGTTTCTCACAAAAACATTGCATATTATCATATATTTTTGGTAACTCGTGAAAAATTATTGGACCTTGGTCGTTACACTATCAGATTACCATCTATTTCGAAGTTTGCAAAACTCTGTGGGTGCTAAAACTTTCACTGATTATGATGACTTGAAATCGCACTTTTTCAGTTTTTTGCTAATAAAGACTAGAAGTTCTATTAGCGCGCAATCATGAAGTTGCCAGAAAGATAGCATTTTAGGAAAATGTCTTTAGTTTATTAATATTAATCTACAAATTTCAATACTTATATTACAAGTATTGAAATTACATCATTCGCTAGTTTTGTAATATATTTTTGCTCCTGATAGGTCATAGTTACATTTGAAAAATTTAATAATTGTAAATAGTAAAAAATGTTTGGAAACTTTGGCTCTGTTTAAATAACTCGTATATACTTATAGATAGTGAGATTAAAAATTTGTTGTAGAACAGTAATTATGCGTGATTAATTAACCTGAAGGGATATGAACTATAATATGATCGAGTAAGAATCGAGTTGAACAATTTTATTAAAGGTGTGCATGCTCGTGCACGGTCTATATGCTTTAGCAATATGGTTGTATATAAGTGTGTTATATGCGAGTATATAAATAGATATATAAACATGTATAAAATGGCGTTCTCGTGGCCAAGAATAGAGCGGCTAGAAATTTTCCAGGCAAGTCGAGTCGGCTTTTCGCATGCAAATTTGGTTCACATGTGGAGCCGCCGTTTTCACCCGGAGAAACGGCAATTACATGCGTGCAGATGCATAATACCATATTAAAACCCATATAACCTATGATACGTTTAATGAATAAATTCCTGGCGAACGAAAACCCGATTTTAATGCCCGATAAAAACGCGAAATTACACACCCATTCTCATTCCCATTCCGCGTACGTACGTTATGTTTAGTTCAGTAGCCTGACTAGAGGCAGTAACGGGGAGAACGAAGGACAAAAACGAAATGGGGAAAAAAGAAAAGAAAAATGAGACGAAACGTGAAAGAAAATAAATTTAAAAAAAAAAGGAGAAACAAAGGTGGGGAAGGGGGTTGGTTGTAAAACGAAAAGGGAGTCTGCGGCGTCGACGTCGGCGTCGCTGAACTTTTCAGCCCTTCGTTTTCCCCATATCTGAGAGCCCACTCTGAAGCGCCTTCATTTGCGTTCAGACCGCAGCAATGGCCGACCGCACGAGGGAGAGAGGGTTTTCAGAATTGGAATTATTCACGCGAAACACTCACCCTCTCACTCGCTATGTCTTTCACTCGTTTTATTTTTACGTATGGCTCTTCTGTTACCTCCCTATGTATGGTTACATTTTTATTTTGTTGTTTTCCTGCTATAAATTTGTGTTTGGAAAAAAACCGCACGTCTATTAAACGCCTTCCACATAGTGTTATTACGGTTTCGTTCGTCCTTTCTTTCCACGTATTTGCATATTCGGTTTCACCCCTTTCAGCGATTTCGTTTCTGCTCCAGGTTGTGGGTAATGCGAAACCATTCGTGAACGCAATTGTATAACTATGCGTTATTAAATTTCTTTATTATTCACTGCGAATACATTCATCTTGCTTCTTGAAGGATCCAATTCTATAAAGTAAATTCTATATAATACGTATAGCCTCTGGTAATAGTAATTGAAAAGTATTAAACAAGAATGAACATTCATATCTATATAAAACCACTGAAAGTCTGTCAAGGCCAAATAATATTTTGATACAATAAATATTTAAGTATATTATTCGTAGACTTCAAATATAAACATTATTAACAGTCAGTCAAAATAATTAAAAAATAATAATGATATTAAGAATACATATTTTTAATTATTATATAAAATTTGTTTAAAAATAAACTAGAAGTGATAGGGGACAAAATAGTATTAAGAATTTTGGATACTAGGGAATTATCGCCACGCCCAAAAGTGTCATGTGATTCGCATATACAAATTGATAATAATGATAACCCGATAGTGACGAAAACCCGATAACTTTAAATATGGCAAATGCTCTTAATACAACCTTAATGGAAATGCAAAATAATCAATCTCATACAAAACGAGATCAATATAAAGTATTAAAAAAATAATTTCATATTTATGAAGGAACTGGAAATTTAGATATTCTATATAATTCACTCCTCTCCATAAAAGTAACAAGTACTGAAAGTGAGAAGAAATTTGCCTTAGCAAGAAATTTTGCTACAAAATTAAGAAATAGACTTTCAGACGAGTCTTTAAATGCTCTCATATTTAAAACCATACTTTTTAAATAAAAATTAAACTTTCAATATACATACATATATAATATTATTATATTTATTTAATAATTATTTAGTTTACTATTTGTTATATTACCATTTTCGAGGAATGCCTTAAATAGTAGTTGTCTCGTATTACTGGAATCAAGAAAATGTCAAGACTGAGAGGAACAATAACATAATTGACCTATATAAATATTAAAACTAATGAAATAAACAAAACTAATTAATTTTGATAAATGTACACTTGCAAAAAATGTTAGTTTACTACAAAATAACTTAAATAATTAATAATTTGACACGTTGCACGATTGTATCGTTTCATAAAAAAGGTAAATAGCAATAAACGTAACATAATGATAATTTTGTATAGGTTGCGGCGTTATAATGTAAGCAACTAGAATATTAATATGAATTGGATTGTACATTTCAAAAACAAATATTGACGAAATGAACTAAACTTAGTTACTTTAAAAATTATAAACATCTAACAACTCAATTTCAAGAATACTTAAATCTACATTATTTGTGTTTAATCATGAAACTGATGTTTTTAGAACATTTATGATCTTGTGATTAAATTACATAAAATATATAGAACAAATAATAATAAAACTCTTCTAAAACATTTTACAGAGTTGTACTTCTTTAATATATTTTACTTATGAGTTATTATCAATTTTGAACTTTTTCAGACAAAAAACGTGATGATTGAAAGATCTCCAAACGGAATGAATATACAGAAAAAATAACTACAAAATATAATTTCAGTTTCTTTAATATTTTTAATGTGTTAGCAATTTTTGTAACTTTTATAATTTTTATTAAATATAGAATGTTGTTATTGAGAATGTGAACTCCTGTACTTATTCGGTTTAGAGAAAAAAGTAAGTGATTTTTTTAAATTATGTTAAATGGCACTAATATATTTCTGTTACTGACAGACAACTACAGAAAACCTGTTTTCAATCGTAAAATTTGTTGCTAAGAGCATTCTACAAACTCGAGTGGATTACATGAATATCATCAGCTGGGCAGACGAACGACGTAAATTATGTAATAGGTGATGGTAAAGAAGAAACTGAGAATTTAAAAGTCACATAATTTGGGTAATTTCTCGGAGGGGGCGGCGGCTGCTGCTGCATTAAAGCCAAGCCATTAGAGACACACGCACAAACGCACATCCGAAACCGGGAATCCTGTCCAGCAGGCCATTAACAAGAAGAAGCAAAAAAAAAGAAGAGGCAAAAATGCACAGCGAAACAAGGACCGCACGTGAATCCCATCGTCGAGGACAAAGGACGAAACACACGGTAATGATACAGGAATAACCATACCGTTGTTACCTCCTGTTCTTCGATATTGCGTCAGACGGAAGGCCGTCATTAAAATCCGACAGATTGTCGCAAGATCTCTGAAAATTCGTAAAGAACCTTCCTTTGTTTCGTCGATCTTGTCTTCGTCCATTCCATTCCATCGCATAGCATTGCATGTCGCATAATAAACGCGTGTACAATGTACAAACAGAACGAGAAACGTAAGGCGAAATAAATAAATAAAGTACATTTCGTGTCAATGGTTTTGCGCAACGAAAGTCCTCGAAACTTTAAATAATAATAATACAAAAAAAAGGAAATACAGAAACACGTTGCACAACCGCCTTAATATTTGGTAATTAAAATATAATGATTGTTATTATTGTAGCTTGCGTAACGTGAAATACGTAGGATCACACGATTCTTAATTGTATATGATAACAATCAACTGTTTGCATTTAGCGCATCTATATCATATAAGATATATGTTTTTTTCTTATTACATTTATAATTACTTGCTAGATTCCAAGTAATTATAGATGCAACATCTCTTGTATGTTATAGTAAGTAAATTAATGATATGGAAATAACATCGGTATATTTCTAATATAATAAATTACATTACATTACATAAAATTATTAAAGTAATCTTTCTTAGGTTTCTCAAATCAAACATGACAAGAATGCAGAACGATTGTAACTTTTAATGAATCTTTTTATTACCTAAGTTTCATTAATTTACCATATGAAAATAAGATTTAAAAACTTCATATTAGAATTATATATGAATTAAATTTAATCTAATATCACACTGCGAATTTAATCCATTAACCATAAGAAAATACCTGTTACAATGGGCCATAGCCTTTTTTGCACTGACAAATTTATTGATTAAGTATTAGAACATATCGGTGTTCTAGGTAAGGTTTTTTTTAATTTCCAGCTCGTTATTAAGAGAGTCTTAGTCATTTTTAAAGTCCAGAAAATTGGATCCAATTAGCACGAATCACCAGTTTCGAAACGAGTTAATTTTCTTAATTGCGCTACAGGCGCCGATGCAAATATAACGAAATATAGATTTCAAAATATTTAAGTGTTAATAAATTTTCGAAAATGGTAAAACTACAAATAATAATAAGAAATTTATTCTTCCTTTTATATTATGCTTCAATATGTATAGCATTCAATTAATAATAATTTAATCAAAATATTATTGCATTGATTACACTTTTATAAAGTAAAAATGAACATTAAAATAGATTGCAGTACATTTTTATAACACAATTAATTTAGTAATTATTATTTATTTGGATGAAATAACATAATTCAAGTGATTTATTTTTAAAACTTTATATACTTTTGATAAGAAATACTATCTTATTTTTTATATTTAGAAAATTAGGTTTATAAAATTATATAATTAGTAAATAAATTTTATTTTATTAATAAAATCCGAATGGAATAGAAGAGATTTTTTTTAAATATAAAAAATATTTGTTTGATACAAAACTGTAGAATTATCCATTATAGAATTATGTGACAACAATAGCATAATTTCGGTATGAATAAAAAAGTTGAATGCATTGATGGATTTTCCTTCAGGTCCGATAATGGAGTCAATGGGCTGGAAAGAAGATTAACTCTCGTTTCTTGCTGTTGATGTTGTTCAGATAGCGTCAAGTTCAATTAATATTTTATAATTAGTCGACTTTTTTTGTGTGTTGCTCATTCTCCGGCCTCTTCCTTATAAAATGATGTAGTGCAGTGAATGAAGAATCCCCGTGTTTGTATGTGTATATGTATGTATGTGAATATGAAGAGAAGAAAAGAGAGACAAATTGGGTTCCCGCGGTAATTTCTTTGTGCTCGTTTTGTTGTTGTGCTTGTTTTGTGTCTAATTAAGGTTTGCGCGCGACGGACAAAAGAAGAGCCAGGATGGAACAGAGCGCAAAGGACGAGGTGTCCTGCGGGTGGGAAGAGGACGAGCGAACGAGCGAGCTTTTAGCTACCTACCGCACCATTCGTTCGCGCGACCGATCCTAATAAATAACGCTACAAATTAGATGTAACGCCGTGCATAAGTATGAATATAATAATAATATTAATTGGTGAGCGCGTTTTGTATCTAATAAATCTACCCGACTGATATAATTAGTTTCAACACTCTTCTTAATGGAATTAACGCGTCACAAAACACAAATACGAACAGACACATGGGAGCGGAGAGAAAAGGAAGATGGAAAAAAAAGAAGCGACTTCGACGGGCAGCAACATCAAGAAAACCGCATACAATGCACGCCAATTTTGCATCAAGCTCGTCTGCTTTGCATATCCTTCTATCTAGCTATGCGTTTATTTAGTATTTTCATTATTATGCTCAACGTTGCGAATATAAATGACCGAAAATTAATTAGCTCCGTTGCATGCAACACACACTTTGCAACAGATCCGGAAGCCTATACTGCTCTAAAGAATTAATTCCATATTCATTACGTTTTAACAAAAAGTTCTCTGTATACGCATAAAACAATCTATACATACTATAGAATAGCGGTCGTCAGCCGGTGGTCCATAGAGCACGGATGGGCCGCGAGAGATTTATTTTAATTTCATTATAAGTTCTGACATACACAATATAAATGTATATAAAAAAAACATATTTTAATATCTGCTAACATAGATAATTATTGCAACAATAAGGAATACAAAATAAAACCTTAATACACTAATAAAAAGAGTCAACTGCTGCTACATATTAATAATAGTAATCTTTATTGCAACAAACAAACAAAAATGGGGCCAATACAAATTATTCTAAGACTTATCCTGTATCCTGTACTCTGTACAAAACCCTCTACTGCAGACGATACAGCAATCATGACAATGGGAGAATCTGTCAAAAGTTCCAGCAGAAAATTGCAATCAGCTCTAAACAAAGTCGTTATCTGGATACAAAAAATGTCGAATTAAATTGAACAAATGTAAATCGACACATATTAACTTCACAAATACAGCAAAATGTCTTAGTTTAATTCTTGATGCCAAGCTTTAGTGGAGCATATTAAGAAAAAACGTGATGAACTCAACATCAGGTTCAGAAAAATGTATGCTGTGAGGCTGCCGATTCTAATATCGAAGTGATCCGAAAAATTAAGAAGAAAGTGATAAATTCTATTTATATTTTTTTTAATACATTATCAGTATTGACTGGTAGTTTTTTGTAACTAGTTTTAATTGTGTAAACTCTTATTGTCTTATTAAAAAAGGCCATTAAAATGTATAAATAAATAAATTTTAAATATTATAGTATAGAGGAAAATCAGGATATTCTACAATTATAATTTATTTGTTTATTTTGTAATTGGTATTGCCGGTAAATTACGTTTTTAAATTTTGCTCATTTGATTCTACAATGTTTTAAAATCAATACCTAAATGATATTATTTTAAGGTAACTACTTGGAAAGAATCAAATATATTTATTCTATTGTTGTTCCACTATAATTTATACCAAGTTCAACAAGCCCGAAGTATGTTCATAGAATTATGAAGGCGTTTCTTTCATTCGCTGCTCATTATACTGCATATATGAATCCAGCCATCTGAGTTGATTCGATGAGCATCGAATCGACATATTAATGATCGCATTCTCATTCCGGGAGCGAACGAGCGCAAATTGGCCCCTTTCAATCTCCAATCCTTCGCACCACTTCATCCCCCAATTGCGAACTTTTTAATCTATTTCTTATTCTCTCGCTATATCAATCCACGCTATAGCCGTCATCCCCCTCCCGAATCAGGGACTTCTCTTTGACGCCCCGCCGCCTCCGCCGTGGGAAATCAGGCCTCCAAAGTTGTTACCTTCGCATCTAATGAATTCCATGAACGTATGCGTGACGGCCAGATGAACTAACCCACTCACTAGAAGAGAGAAGAGAAATAATTAGATCAGATTAGCTAATGCGAGCATGAAGATCAGCTATCTCGTTCATTTGTTTGTCTGCTCATACCGCATCCGAATATCAAATATATATACATAACATATTTATTATGTGGCTACGATGGAAATTAAAGGAAACATGTGGACGTATGTACGGGTTATTTAGATATGATTCTTGCGTTAAACAATTCAGAAACAATTTAAAATAATTGATGGATGCAACGTACATGCTTTGACGATTTTACAAACAATTTATGCAATTTACTGGCCTCCTCTAATAATTGTTGATGTTCTTTCGCTTCTAATTGTATGCAATAAATAAATCAAGTTAAAATATCAAAAATACATTGAAAAGCATACGAAATTTCTATAATAACAATTAATACAATAAAAAAAGATATTCTATAAAAATAAATCCAACTCAAAACACGGGATTTTTCTGACCAAAATGATGATCAATAGTAATTTTTATAAAAAATACCAGTAAATTCGTTATATTTTTATTTGGAAATTGAACATACATTTTAATAATGTTTTAAACTTAATTTGTATTTGCTTCTATTAATTATTTATTTCAATGGATTTTGCTCTTTTATGAAGTACAAGTATATAAGTTTATTATTTTGTAGTTAATTACACTTTTGCACAGATTTTCAATTAATAAAATTAGTAATTTAAAATTTATAGGTTTACCGGTTTACCGGTTTTTAATCAAAATATTTTTACCGTGAAATGTTGTTATAAATTTATTAAATCCAGTTTTGAACTAATTTACACTTACAAATTTCTGTAATGTAATGTAAAACAATAAACTCCAACAAATGAAAAATTAACATTTGATATAATAAAGTAAAGAAATACACGTAGAATTGTCATCAATTTACTTGCATTATTGCATTATTAATACAATTTTAAACTATATAGCTGTATTTATCATTAATTTTAATTATTAATTATGCAATTTAAATAATTGTTACGTAACAAAAGTATATTTCTTAATTTTTCGTTGTCCTATTATCCTTGGCAACAATAGATCAAGAACGTGCATTTGGTTGCCTATATAAATACCCGCTTGTTCTATTTTGATAGTCCTGACCGACGGATAAATGAAAGAAAACAGAACCCTTTTCATACAATGGACGTAATGAAATAATACACATAGAATTAAATTGATGAAATAATTAATTATTAAATGGAGATGTTTGTTTCGTGTACAATTCTGCTTCTTTGACTATAATTTCTGCTCATTGACTTAAGTAAACAGAAGTTTACAAATTACAGCGTCCAGTTCAGAAATGGTAGTAGATATGCGTCCCTTCAAATTAATAAGTATTCGTTTAAAGAAAGGACGACATTAAGAAAAACACATTAAAGACTGTCTATATCCAATGGTCTTCAATTAATTTTCATAAAGTTGTACTCATCATTGATTAAGCAAATTAGTCGACCCGTTTGATTTACACAGCCAATTTTCATGATTGCTCACTTATCGTGCCCCATTAGATATGAATATTCAAACTGCAATTCGAACATTCATTTTTATAGTTAACCGCTTACAACGCCGCCCAAATCATGTAGGAAAATGAAAAATACACTTCAGACATAATCTCAAATTATTGCTCTTACAACCAACTTTATTGAATATATGCACATATTACACACATAATATTGTAATACTAATGTTTCTATTTGGTTCTAATAAAAATAGTTTTAACGTATAGTATTTGTGAGGTTTCCAGCAAAAATAATTTAATTTTCTTTAATCCATTGTTTTTTTTTAACTATACTTATATTATTATCTATATATATTCTGATATTAAATTGAGAATTATAACAGTGCATATTTGTTTATACATTTTAAGAAATCCTTGATAATGACCTTCCTATACACTCATCTACAGATGTAATAGATTTTTATTTCACTCGTCTCCTATCTTATAAATGTGAGCATATCAAAGTTCAAAATTTTCTGCAATTAAAAAAAAAACAAGGAGACAGAATTGATCACTAAAAAATAAAATAAATGACTGGAAATTACGTAAATATCGCCGAGTTGAGAAGTTGTAATTTTTTCAGAGCATAATTGAGCAATGACGATTTCTTTTGAAATTTAAGTTTATTGTTATTTAAGGCAGTATTGTTAGAATTTAAACTTTCCATTAGTTTGCTTAACAAAATTAATAATTGTAAAATCTCATAACTTAGATATATTTCTAAATTTTTTACTTAGTCAAAACTCTTATTTTGTCGTTCTTTCTCTTATCGGATTTGCATTTCTCGAGAAAAAGAAACAAAATGAAATCAACATTTTGCAATAAAAACAGTTTTAAATTCATTAAATACTAAGAATTATTTTGTGTTTGTTGTAAAAAAATATAATTTGTTCAATTTTTTAAATATTTATTAATCGGGTCATTTTGACCCGTACATAATAACTATGTTTTATTTATTTCTTCGTAGTTGTTACTGTTAAATCTCCAGATTATCAGGAAAAAGATTTGAAAATTGATATTACATAAAAATAAAGTTGAAAAGAGTCAAGTAATAATAAATTATAGATTACATACTTCCCATGAATTTAAAAAAATATGTGTTACATATTTCCATATAAATAAATATTCACCTGATTAACATAATAAAAGCGTTTTGGTCGGCACTTGAAATATACTCTTATTGCAATCATACGATCGATATAAAATGGAAATGTGTCACGTGAGAAACAAATTGACTCAAACTTCTAACTCAAATAATCAAAACAAAATAGACCACTGAACAATTTATTATAAAGAAAACTCGTTTTCACTTTTCAAATTAACAATTATTATTCACATGAATCTTACATTTTTTTTCTTGTATCAAATGAAAAACTATTTTTTTTTCAATCTAACTAGTTTTTTTTGTTGTATTTTTACACTTAGAACAGCATTCGGTTTATAATTTATGTGTTTATAATTGCGAATATGCAAAGTAGGGGCAATAATTATAACGTTCGCAAGTTTCAATTTGTGATTGAAAAATCTCCGACGGATGACTTTGCTACATTTTAAAATATGCATTCGGTGGCAAGGCACTTCTTGTTCAAGAACAGCTATCTCTGTACTATCCAACACCAGAAGTATTACAGATGCAAATGAGAATAGCAGCATTAATAATGAAAGTATTAAACAACTAAAAAAAAATATTTCTATATTGTTACAATACATTAACATTGTTAGAAACGTATAAATGCATTTGAAATTTAATCTTGCGATTTAAAATAAACTTAAATTTAAAGAAAAAAATCTATCTGGTAACTATTAATAATTTTTGTAAATATGTAAAATATTCCATTTATATATTAACAATAACTTTTTTAGATAAAATTTTAATTATTCTTGAAAATAAAATTTTGACAACATTGTAATAGAAAATAATGATTTATTATAAATGAGTATAGTTAGTTATTATATGAAAATCCTGGATGGATATATTTTGATATAACGTATCCATATCCAAAGTATCCATAATGCACATTGTATAGTATTTGTGAACTTCAATGTTGTGATTTATTAAAAAAATATGAATATTTTATTTGAAACGTATGAATCATTTTCCAAGGTGGCTCGCTGTGACTGCGACAATCAAGATGTGATTAGTATCAAAGAGTTCTATGCATTCGTCGAGGCATTGAAGAACCATTTCGTAAGTTTCCGTTTTGCAGTTACGTTACAAGCGATTGAACTTTCGGCAGAAACCCTCCTCATAAACCATACTTATCAATGTTTATTTCTAAATTTGACAGTTGCATTTATACATATTTTATTGCTCTACAGTTTGTATAATTTCTATAATTATGAATGCAGATATATCATTAAGTTCTTCAATGTTTCTGAAAATCTCGAAATACTGGAATTATCTTCATAAAGATGTTTAGGTTATTAATTCTGAATGGATAAAATAATTCTAAAAATATTTGTTATCTAAGTCAATAAGTCAAACGTTATTATTTCATTTGTTATATCCAAATAAAATGAACAATCATACGTGACTGACTCTAATGTAATAACGATGTATTAATTTATAATAATTCTCATCACATTCTTTATTAAAAGATATTTGAGCAATTACATATTTGATTGATATCGTTATAATAGCAATAACAAATTTATGAAAAAATATAAAATATAGTAAAGATCTTTAATTTTCTAAACCAACTTGATCAAGAAACTGCATCTAGAAATGAAGCAAAAATTATTTACATATTGCTTGATATTTTGCTGGCGGTGATTTTTTTATTGAATTAGTACCCATTTTGAGCGTTGCAACGTTGTAGTAAATTTGAATATAATAACACAGTTTACTTACGGGAACGGTCAAAAGTGACTGTTCTAAGGTTGGTGCAGTGACAAAAAAAAAACAATTTAAAAAATCGGAGTATTCTTTGTCCATTGTGTGGCTGTGTCAATGGCACTGGTGTGATGAAATGCATGCAAGGTAATTCCCCTTCGTAAAGGCAATGATTTGTTGTTAAGTGCAAACGGGGGCATTAAATGTTTATAAATATAGTGAAAATAACAGTAATTTCCCCCGAAACGATTTATTATTATTTCTTTAAAGTCCGAAGCGCCGCTTTCAGTGCATTCAAATTATCCCAAATTATCCATCGTTTAGTTTGTCAGCTCGTGACATATCGCCATTATTTATTTACGTTTTATGTAGCCTTCCAGTTTTCAACGATAGCTTAGTTCTTGTCCTCGTTCGTTCTTTCTTTCTATTGTCGTTCTTGTTGTTGTTGTTTTCTTTATGTGTGTGTGTGTGTGTGTTGAGCTGGACAAATGCGGGGGTGGTGCGGGCCCACGCGCCTCTTTTCCTAAATTAATTGCATTTGACTTTCCCAAAATAGGCGGCGTGGGATAAAAGTCGATGTCGAAGCGGTTGCTCTTCTCTGTTTTCTTCGGTTCGCTTTTGTTCCTTCTTTCACGGGAGATGCAGTTGAACGATGAGGGAGGAGAGGAGAAGAGAGGAGACGTCGTTGAAGGACTAGAAGGAGAAACAAAGGGAAGATCGCGATGCGGGCGTTGGTGTGGTGGGCTTAAATAAATTCAATGGTCGCGCTATGCGCGATGATGGGCAGCCGGAAACACGAATTAGGAGCAATCATGGCTAATCTGCCAGTCAGCTGATTGTTGCTCTTCATGTCCTACTATCAGACTCGAACGTTCGTAGCACGAAACTACAAAGCAAAACAAGAAACGATTCCACATTCAAATCACGTTCGAACCGAATGACTGGAAATTATTGTGCATTTAATTTTGTAATACAGGATATGGTTTTTTTTGTAGCACTCGGGTGTTCCTTTCCGGGAAAAACACCGTCTCTACTAGGTCTCTAATATTTCCCAAAATAATCAATTACAATCATAAACATGCAATATTGACAGTAGCAAAAACAAACAGTAATTTGACTTCTTTAAACGATACATTTACTAAGAACTTATTATCTATATGCATTGTCACATAACAAGTTTTGTTCATTGAAATAATATCTTTAAGTTTCTAATATTTCTTTTAGAAACTCAAGTAATTCATAAGTCAAAAGAAGCGCCAATAAAAACAATTTATTAAATAGTAATTTTTAATTAATAATAAAACAAAACTGTTAATAAAATAAAGTAATTGCTAGATTTGGACTCTGAAAGGAATATTAGATGGAATATGGGTTTCAAATCATGTACCATTATTTTTGTATTTGAGAATATGAATTGTTCCAACTTGTTGGAATTTTTGTTATTTCAACGACAGCTATAGTATCTTCAGACAATAGTTTTAGTAATGGTAGATTCATTGAAATAAATAAATTATAATTATCATATTGTGCACAAATTATGTAAAAAGTAAATAAAATCTGAAAATGTGTAGGAATTATGGACTTCACTATATGTACGTGTGAAAGAAGTGCATTTGTAAGTTATTCAAAATGAAAGAGATTTTCTTCCTAAATGCTTTTTTGACGTGTTATTAATGAACTTATTTGTTTTTGGCGATAAATTTTCATGTGCAAAATCACTTTCAATTTCTAAGTCAAAAAATTCACCGAAATTAACAGTATTTCTTTCAACATTTACCGGTAAATTTGGTAATCATATAAAATCGATTAACCGTTTACCTGTAATGGCTAGTTTCAAGTAAAACACAATAATTCATATGTAGCTAAATAAAATTTCAAATAAAGTCTATATATTCTCAATAAATACTAGTATACAATATTCATAATTTATACATTTTCAATAATTGTCTGTTTATATAATATTAATTGACTTGTTTGTTAATTTTCTTTGGCAATAATATTGTCTCCTCATAATGTCTCTTATGTGTATGATGAATACTGACATCCAAAGCTGCTGACGTATAAAATATGAATAAATTTCATAAGCTCTTAACATCGTCAACAAATTGCCACATTTATTGAAATAAGACGTTTATTCATATTTTTTTCGTAATAATTTGTGCAACTCGCAATCCATGTCATTTTGTCATAAATATTTGTTTAAGAATCAATTAAATAAATTGAGGTGAATTAGGAATGAATAGGATAGCGCAGTTGGATGAATATCGATTGCAACTGCGGTCTCAATTAAACCAATTACGATGATGTTAATTGGAAAATTGGCTCTTTATGCCATGATTAGATTAGAAAAGTTGAGACTCGCAATTTTGGTTCCAAACATAAGCGAGAAAGAGTGAGAGAGATAAAAATGAAAGAGTAAAAAGAAAAATAAAATGTGAAAACGGGCGCCAATTAAATTTACCGTTTTCACGAATCCACCAGAAGTTTATTCATGTGGCGGCAAGAAGATACACTCCTCTCTCATTCGTATCGTGGATGGGAAGATTCATGACAAAAAAAAAAGATTTTGGAAGGGAAAATATTCCCTGACAAATTCATTTCTAATTTAATTACTCGTTAATTAATTAGTTTATTCGTTGGCTTTGTAACTTCATTCCGTGGGTTCCCCACTTCGTGTGTGATCTGACTCTTATTTTCCACCTTCTTTATGTCTTTCACAGAAGCTCAGGTAATTTACTCTTCTTTTTCTCTGTTCGGAATGCGACCGAACCAAGAACAAACAAAACTTAAAAAGATCCAGATATAAAACTAATTTGCCTAATTATGTTTTATGATTCTGCATACAAATATTACGTCCAAAAATGCATTAATTGACGCTTAATCTCTTAACAAATTTGAGATCATTATTGCTCAAAATTGATTTTTGTTTTCATATTTTTTATGGTGGCAAGATAGACATAATATTTACTTCATATACAGGTTATACATTATTTTTGAAAAATAATTATAAGTTATTGGCTAAAAATATAAATTAATGCTTAGTAAAGAAGAAAAAACAATTCTTTATAAATTTAATTAAGAGACAAATATATCTGATATACGATAGATATATAGAAAGAGATATAGACCTTGGTATCTTCGACCAAACGTATTTATAACATAATATTACCAACATTTGTTCAAAGTGAAAATAACTTAAAATGTTTTAATATATGAATCATTATAATAATTTGGTTAACATAATAAAAGTAATACTTTTAAAAAGGTAAAAATACATATGATATTATTATTATTGTACTAATGAAATTATGCACTATTCAATAATAATTATCGCATTTAGTTAAAGTCAAAAGGACTACGATGGCATCTGAAATTTTCGGCTTCTCGTAGGTAATTTGAGTGTCTAAAAGATGTTAGGGACTAAAGGAAATTCAGGTAGGCAGTAAATGAAGAAAAAAAGGGGGAATAATAGGAGAGGAAGGAAGAAGGACATGTGTTTAGTTGAACTGGTTATGGACTCGCGCAAAAATGAACGAAAAAAAAAATGTATTTGGACCGAAGAAAAGGGGATCCGGAAGTGGACCGAAACACCCACCGGAGCGCACAAAACAAACTCGTGGGGGCCTTAAAAAACCTGGGTGTCATCTGATACGCGAAATTCTGAAATGAAGCGGAATTCAAAGAAGACGAGGCCGCCTCCCCGACCTTTTCAATTCCGGCAAGGATCAAATCCTGCCCGGTGACCGTTACGCAACTAATGTTGTATTTCAAATCTTTTCTTTTTTTACTACGCGTGTCTCCCTCTCTCTCTCTCTTTTTATGTATGTCCCACCTCCACTGTCCTACATATTATTATTATTTGTCGTGACAAAGGGGCCACCCCTGCGATAACTGTAATTTTGACGATTTGGTAGCGAGATATTTTAATTTTTGGCGCGTGGCCCGAAAACGACAATGGGGCCTTTTTTCGACGTGTAATAACATACTATTTGCTGCAATTCAACCAACCTCCTGCTTGCTCCCTCTACTCCTGCTTTTTTTATGTGTGCATGTGTATGTTTCTGTTATTTATTATTACGGCATGCGCCAAATTTACACCTCGTCTTTAAAGCAGATGCCAAGCCACTGCATCCGTTTAATAATCGTTTGCAAAACTGACTCCAATTTGTAAACCAATATCGTCTAATTTTCAAACCCGCATCATTGTAACGTTATAAGCCAATAAGACAATCATAAAAAATGTGTTACATTTTGTATATTACAAGTATAAAATTTCCAATAAACTATTCCAATAATAAGTCAACCAAATAAACATTTTATTTGTAGAAGAAGATCTGTATTTTCCTCCATCTGATTCGTTAGTCTATAAAACATCATCTAATGTACTTGGATTTAATATAGGTATAGTTTTTTTTAATTAATTAATAAATTTCAAAAAATAATTAAATAATAACAAAAATAGTTGACGTATTTTGATTTGTTTTAATACTCAAAGAATTAATAATGTTATAAATAAAGTTATTAAATTCTACGGTTTCTATATAATTTTAAATCCTTCAATGAAATAAATATTATCCAAACAAAAATAAATCACTTTGAACTGATAAATTATATGAAAAACACGATTTACTTCCTGAGGAAAGTAACATTTCCACTAAATAGTGTATTTTTTGAAATGATTACAGGTTGTCGATCACGAAAACGCGGGAAATTTCGAAAACGTGTACCGTTTTCTTAAATGATGCTAATACCGAAAGCAGGTTACGTCAGGAAAGGGATAATAAAGACAAGAAGACTTCGGAGGGATTGCGTAAGCCAAGATAATATACATTTATTAATAATTTGCGGCATAACCGAGTGCCTTGGATGGAGAATTCTTCCGCATGGAGAGCGCCGCCGCATCCAGCGCAACAACATCCACAATCATCATTAAAACTATCCGCAGCGCTTTTCGTTTTCTCTTCCTACCCTTTTATCTTACTATATTTTCATCTTCCACCACTCATCATTATTAAATGATAAAAAGCACAGATAAAAAGGAAATCACTGCGCGAAGATACATTAATCGGCGCATTTTATTAGGCCATAAACTAGTTTCGCCTCTTTCTGCATACGCACACATGCTTCACCTTAGGAAGGGCAACGAAATAATAAAATCTCATCACCTGCTCCATAAATTTTAACGTCAAAAAAGAAGAATAAACAACGCTGAAAGAGAGAACGAGAGAGTGCAGAGAGAAGAAAAGCAAAACGGTCGTAATGAACATGTTGTATTCATCCATCAATTTAGATTTATAATCCATCAGAATTTCGAGGAAGTTTGAATTTACTTATATTATTGATGTCTTAGAGTTTTTATATGTATTTTGTAAAGTTTTCAAAATGTATTAGTTTGAAATTACTGTGAAACTCTCAAGTATATACATTTATACTGTCATGATTTTGTTTAATATTAATATAGAATAAATTAACTTCTCTATTTTTTAGCTAGTAGATTTAGGTTGTTGTTGCAAGTCTTGTGTTGCAACTGACGTTAAAATATAAAATTATGAAACTATGATGTATCAATAACATAAAACTATGTAGATGAGAATCAATAGAAGTAATAATTTGTATATAAAAATCTGGAACAATGTATAAATACAATGATCATTTAAATCCTACAACGTTTAAATGATCTAAAACCGAAACCCTTTCTTATGGTTAAAGCATTTCATATTCAGCAAATGGTCATAATCCCTGCTTGACGTAGATTCGCGTTGACAATATTATGCGGTCCGGGTAACCAGAATACCCTAATGAAAGGGGTGTGTTTACGTTTCGGCACAGCGGGAAATCCATCTAAGGGATGCATAGCACAAATAGCCACAAGAATGCGAAAAAAAGGGGAAGGACAATATTTTCTGTGTCCATTTCGGTCCGCGACCGCACAACAATGTGCAGAAAGGACCCAACCAAGCCTTCAGCAAAGGGATTAGGCCACTCGACGCCAGTCATAATATCTGTTTATGCGTCCTTTGTAAACCGAATGCTCCGTTGTTGTCAATTCGATTTACTAAATCTCCTTTATCCATGTGAACACAAATTCCCTTCATCCGAATCCCGCCCTTTTTGCATCTCTTGCCCATTTCAACCCACCTAGTTTTCCCATTGTTCCTTTTATGTACAGGTTCGAAAACACCTTTTGATAACTATTTTTGTTGCAGATACAAATTCTCGTTTTTTTTTTGTTAAATATATATATATATTTAAATGGAGCACATCCGGATTTCCAATGAACCGTATCGTAATTGAGTAATATCTCCAACAAATTTCCCGTAAACTAAACTAGAAATTATTAATTGCGACACGGACGCCCCGTTGTAATTAACCGTTTACAACCGCCTCCGCTAATTAGCTCTTTTTTTTCGGAAACGAAGAGAAAATTAAATTAAATGAAACGAGTAAAAAATAGACACAAAAACAAACGCCCTAGCAGCAAACATCGAGTCAACCAGTATTAAATATAATGATTATAAATTAAGTCATTAGCGTCAGTAATTATGATATATAGCACCAGATTTAATTGGATTTGCATAATGCAAAACGGCTTTTCTCCGTTTTCAATATCATTGTGTACGTACAATATACAAGTAGATGTATATTTAAGTGTGTGTATGTGTGACTGCTGTTGTTATGGGACTCTCTTGTGCAAACACACTGGGGAATTAATTAGACGCATTAAACGTATCCGCAATTTAATAATCAGTTCAATTACGTAAAACGAAAATTGGATTACGAACGGCGAATGGATTCAGGGAAGACTTAAATCCATTCAAAAGGAGAGGGAAAAAGAAAAATATGAAGAAAAAAAAGATGAAAATTGCCGCAGATAAATCAGGTAAGCGATTTTTCATCGGGAGGTTTTTCCAGTCGAGCGACGGAAGGCTGACATTTGACAGGTGTCACATTTGCGTCGCTTTTTTCCCGCGGACATTTGCAATTCTAATGGAACTTCGCTCCAGAAACGCGACTAACTTGGAAAAAAAAGTCGGAATAAATTTCAATAAATGTTTTAATCAATTAGTTATTTTACATTACGAACAATTAACTAAATGCACTTTTTATACGCGCATATGTAAATATGCATGACTGAAAGCGGATACGATTTATAATATTCGTTTTCGGGGATAGATTATGCTTGTAATATATAGCGGAAATAGTTTATGTAATACATGTTAATATTAATACACGTTCATATTTAAACTCATTTTACAATGCGTAAAGTTTTGCAGTTCGTAAATTTTGTGTTTTTTTTAGTCCAATAATGTGGAACCTAATCCGCTCCAAAATTTCCGGATATTTACTCTATAGTGAAATATATTCAAAAATACGCATAATATGTGTACACAAATTTTAAAAATAATGTAGCAGGGACTTCTCGTCTCATCGTCACTCGTTATGCGAAACGTCGCTCGTTAAGCGAGTCATTTTTCTTACAATTAATTTTGCTCGTTAAGCGAAATGCTCGTTATGCGGAGTGCTCGTTAAGCGAGGTTCCACTATATTGGGTTGGCAAGAAAATTGTTTTAGTTTTCACAAATAATTAGCGTTATGATTTTTTTTTCAGTCTTGGTTGGAAAGTCATGTCGTATTTCCCATATAGCATTGTACCACCAAATTATCATTTATTTCGAAGTTTGTAAAACTCTTTGAATGGTCAAACTTTTACTAATTATGACAACCTGATCGCATTCATTCAGTTTTTTGCCGAAGGAATGGAAAAAGGTCATCGGACAAAATGTAAAATATATAATTGATTAAAGTTCATTCTTTGTATAGAAAAAAAAAAGAGTTCTATTTAACACCAGAAAAACGAACTTATTTTTGTTGCCGACCCAATATTTCAACAAATTAATAATAATTATATGGTTTAAAATAAAAAGATGTAATTTTATACATAATTAACAGGTCCACATATTGTTTGATTGAATATAGTTGGAAATACAATTTTAATGAATTCTGGTAAATCGAAGAATCAAATACAATAAATACACACAAGTATAATCATTATTGAAATGAAATATAAGAAAGTACAAAGAATTCATCAAACATTTACATTTGTCAAATAATTTCAAAAACAAATATTTAAATTAATAATGTTAAGTTAAGAACATCTACACATATCTATATAATTAACAATGGAATCAGTTTATTATCATTAAGATATATTTTAATTTCAATATTTGGTTTATCGTTTTCAATTCGGAAAGAATTAATTATTTTCCACGGATTTATGAAAACTTACCGTAACCACTCTTCATTTCGATATGCACTATGTCTGATGAGACCTAAATCCGTCCATTCAGTTGAACTTCGTATGATACGAACGTAATTTATTATCTTTTTGGACGTTTTTTTGACGGGGGCATCGAATGGCGAGAACGAAAGCTGAAGGGAGAACAACAACCAACATTAATATATATACGTATAAAAAAAAGAGAAGGTTGAAAAGAATGAGAACAAGAACGGAGCGGAGAATGCGCATGGATGAAGTTCAGGATGAGGTGTGAAGTGTGTGATATAATTACCGGCATTGTCTGAAGATTAATGACACCGCCCGGGGAATCTTAGACGGCTTCCGTTTGATTACCTTCTTCGCCGTATCCACTCTTCGCCGCTTCATCCACCACGCTGTGCGTCCTTTTTATTATTATTATTTTCATCCTGTGATTTTTTATGTTCTTCCTCTCCTTTGGTCGCAAGTCAAGTATGTACGTATATGCTGTCATTAATTATATGCGGGAAGACGTCGATGCGACCGGTAACAAATGTTTCCATTTCAAATTTTCTGTTTATTGTATGGCGCAATTGCCATGTGACAAAGAATTTGGAAAGTCACGTCGTTTGGATCTGGTTTTGAACAGTTATTTATTGCAGTACATACGAAGTTTTATCACTTTACAGTCATGCCATTATATTGGTATTATAAAATCAAATTGGAATTACTTAAACTTACTAGCATATCAGTCATAATAGTTAATTTAAAACTTTAAATTCAACTTACGTCATATATAGCTATCATTTTATCCGAAAATTAAAACATAGCAACTATCAGTATTTGATTCATTGTTTATCTTCAACTATATTCTATATTGTTTTAAATTACGCTGTCATTAAAAAATTTAAAATATCTTCAAAACAGCTTTACTATACATCAAATAATTATAACTTTGATTAATGTTAAAAAAATGACATTTTTATTTTAAAAATTTGATCTAAGTAAAATAAGATCAACGCCAAAATAAAAAAAAATGTTCTATAGTAAATAATTATGTAATAAAAGTCTAACTTATCCTAGTACACCTATCCCCCCTGGTAGATGGGTTCCTGAGAAAAACGTTTAAATCGAAATTGTAATTTTTAGAATGTAAAACCGTGTAAATTGAAAAGTATGTATTTAAACCATGTAAAAGCGAAAACATGTAAAACGATAATACAACTCAGTAAATTCATTAAACTGCTACAAGATTCAAACAATTATATATAGTATATAGAAAAAAAAATCATTAATGCATTGAAATGCAAGTTTGTTTCATTCATAAAATATTTTGCATAAATATAATTTCAAAATATTGCGTGCAGTAAAATAAATCACGTGCTTGAAGAATCTACGTGATCAGATCCTGGAGCAAAATGAAACATTCATGTCGATTAACGAATTCAAGGAAAATATTATTACGTAAAATCTTCCGTACACATATGAATCTGTTCAGAAATTCCCATATAAAAAATCTGTTTGGAATTGGCATTCAACCGGCGCGATTACAAATATATTGTTGCACTGCTGGCCAGACCTCATCCTGCATTTCAAGTATATATATATAATGTATTTTTTTGGCGTAAAATTTAAACAAACAATTCCACAAGCGATTTGACCTCTGCAGCAATTAAAGTGACCCAACGCGAAGTGAGTGAGTACGTGTGCGTGAACTGAAACGTGACTGAAACCAAGAGCTGAAATTGGATGGAGCCTCACTTGCATCTGATGGAGCACTCCCCAGAAACTGAAACTGATTGAATCAAATGTATACTCATTTGGAACGCGCTTCGTCCATTTCAATCCCGTAACCGCGACCGGAACCACACAATATTCTCTTATTTATTTCATAATTAAATATAATAAATATGCATTAACCACCATGCACAAACTATTTTTTGAGAACACTACAGTACATTCATAACATTTATAATTATTTCAATTACGCAAATAATGATTGTTGCATTAATTTGATGATTTTTTTATATACAATTTTTATAGTAATTAAAAATATATCAATAAAGAATGTTTTCTTTCAATACTTCACGAAAAAGTTCATTTTGCTCATATAATATATAAATATTAATCATATTGAATCATATAACAAAAATATACTCAAAACCTTAGAACTTCAATAAAAAGTGTAAGAAATGGCAGGTATCCTTTTTCATTAAATTCCAATACTCTTCATGGACATATAGATGATAAGGGGGATTCGACACTAGTCTAGAAAGTACGAAGTATGTGTTTATTCACTTAAGAATTGTTATTGGATTGAAGATCTTAGTACCATTGGATTTACAATTTGTTCTCTAAAGATATGAATTTGAATTCAAAATTTTTCTTTTCAAACTTTCATATTTATACATTTTCAATTATTATTTAATTGGATATAAAAAAAAACCAATAACTCTTACGTTTTGCTAAAAAGAAATGTTAATTTAGCATTTCACTTAAAATCATATATAGGATGCATTCTCATAGCTATGTTTTAACCACTAATTTTGCGCAATCTTCGAGTACGTCCGCTGCTTAGAAGCATGAAAACGCTAATTGAAGTTTAGTTTTTCTGCCTACGGCGTTTTATTTGCCTCCTCCGTTCCTCCTTTTTCCTTTCGTTTCGGTCCTTTTTCTCCTGCGGGGAATTTCCATTATGACTTTTTAATGGATTTTTCAGTGTCGAGACTGCGAATGAACGATCACATCCAGTCCCACGTACGTTCCATCCCTTTTCCGATAAATAAATAAATGAATTTATGAATTTTGAGAAAATGGACCGAACGGCAGTGCGCTCTCCGTAATTGGCCAATAAAACAGACCGAGATAGGAATAGATCAAACGTTCCGGCTTTAATTAATCCGGACAAGTTAATTAATATCGAATTTCTCATTGTCGACTACTGTTTGAGCTACATTCCTGACGTGTAATAAATGGACTTTATTGTCCTTCTTCTTATACATAACGTAACATGCCGAAAAGACTAATAAAAAAAAGAAGAAGAAGAATAAATAAGGATCGGAAAGAGAAAAAGAGAACAAAGAATCGAAGACCTGATGGCATAGAATGAACTGAACTACAATGTTTTTCTTTTTCTGAACTCGAAAATATCACGAAATTAATACAGTCTCCCCTCACGTGTTCCTGCTGCATTCTATTTCGCTCTTCCTCTCTCTCTCTCTCTCTCTCTCTCACACACATACGCACGCAAACATTGTCTTCTTTTTTCAGTAATACAAGACGTGTGTAAAACTAATAATAAAAATAATAATAATAATGCCGATAATTAGCTGTGGAGGATTTCTTGGTTTGCCACAGCACCGACAGGAAACACAAGTGATTAAAATTATCTCTTCTTCTCTTCACTCCACTTCGCTCCACGCCACTCACCATCTCCGCTGCTTCACCTTCTACCTATTCTTTTTTTTTTTGTTATTATTATTTCTCGGCGAGTCTCTCTCTCTCTCACGTGTGATGAATTCAATCATTTTTACAAGTTCGAAAATAAGCCACAAGAAAAACGACTCACGGTAGCTCGCGAGGATAGTAATAAGCCTCCGAGAAAAGCTCTTCAGTTCTCAGTTTCCAATCCATGAGAAACTCTCAGCAACGACAAAAAAAAGGATCGCGAACGAAGGGTGATCCATATAATATGCAATTTGCTCGCGCCTCATTTTCGAGCTCGTTGTGAGATTTTATGATTACATTTAATCGAGCTTCCATTGAAGTGGAAATTGATAGGCATTTAAAATGCAACCCTTTATGTTTTGGAGTAAGGGTCGATCAATTGCATTAACACTAATTATCGTTTGACCAATAAGAAGCAGGTGTCCATTCATGATTATTCCATGCAATCAATGCAATTCCGGAGACGTTTAGTGAATTAGTATGATTAGATACGATGCCCATATGTAAATGTTCCATCCCGCTTGGACAAGAATTGCTTTGACTTTTAATTAGTCCGCATCGACTGACCGATCCAGTATATTAATTAGCTGTATGCTTGTAGCACACGCCGTCATGTCATCAAAGCAAACGACAAGAACTTATCTTCTCTAGATCGCTTTTACTTAGAATTGTTAGGAAACACCTGTGCTTTCCTTTTTTGATCATCGTTTCCGATCACCTTAATATGATACACTTAAAATTACGTAAATAGTATTTGCAATATTAATTGCAGATTTTTTCTACTTATGACAATTTAAAAGTATCATTCTTACGACCTTTAAAAATGATAATCATAATTTTTGTTAGGAACGACTAATAGCCGAATGGTTAAGTCGCCCTACCTACAATTTCGTGGGCGCTAGTTCGAATCCTGGTCAAGCCAGGCCCTTTGGTAACTATCCACCGGGAAAGATTACCCACCTAATGTCAACCGCGATCTTAAATTTACTCAGTACTTGTGAATAAAATTATACGACATAAAAGAAATATATTTTGTCAAATAGGAATAATATTTCCATTATCGGTAAACGGTTACCAAAATTACCAGTAAATTTTGATAAGAAATAGCGGTTATTTTTGTTATCTTTTACTCGGAAATTGAAATTGATGATGTTTTACCAATTATAATAAAAAATCGACGTAATGTATTAATTAAACTTATTTCGTATTTGTTTTTATTCATTATTTCTTTCTTTTCTTTTAATTGAAAGTGTATATTTGTTAACATATTCATTTTTTTCTTAAAATTTAAAAGTGAATTGCACTTAAATTTAAACCAGTTTTTACTAAAAAAATATTTACCTTTTACCGGTTAACAAAAATAACGGTAAATTTGAATGCATAATAAATGTATACGTTGTTAAACTAATTAACAAAAATGAACATAATTTATTGTATACCTGCATATGAAAGGCTATTGGTATTATTAAAGTTTGGAGTTTTTAAAGTTATAAAAATGAAAAATTAAACTATTTTTTTAACTAAAGTAATTCAAGCGAAAGTTCTCAAGTTATATTATTAAATATTCGTAGAGAAGTAAAACTTTATCCAGCAGTGATGAATAAAATTCATGCGCAAGTATAAAAGAATTGAATTGGAATTATCCAAACATAAATCCATTTAACAGCGTTTTAATTTTGATAATATTAGAGACAAATTCTATTTCTCTTTCTAATGAATGATGACTTTTTTGGAATGATACTTAAAAATATAAATTTGAATTATTTACGAATGAAAACAGAACTTCATTAAAAAAATATATATTTTCCGTTTATTAGTCGATTAAATACTGAAAATCAATAAAGATGTCTATTATTCCAATTGTGAAAGGTTACAAAAGGACAATTAAATCCCTATTCGATACTATTTCTTGCAGAGAGGATAAAAATATGCTCCGAATAAGGTGGTATTCTGTTTTTATATGACGTGAGCGCGCCATGTTTTACAACACCTTTGCAATGAACCAATGCCGGTTTGTCTTTTTTTCATTTTTCTACACACATATATACTATAGAAGACGACACAGCTGCTTTGTGCCATAGTTCGTACGTATATTCAATTTTACGCATCTATTACTAATATCTACAATACATACACTGTGTAAAGAAAGTATTCATTCATCGTAAATTCACTTAATTAATTGTTCTTTAATATGTATTTATGGAAATAACAATCGTATACAATACATGTACATTGTTTTATCGACTAATCAACGCAATATGAAAACTTTTTTTTACATATATACATATAATATTTGAGTATAAGATTAAATATATTGTTATATTTCATCTTACATTGAAATCGTAACTAACAAAGTTATATTATTGTATTTATTAAAAAGTGGTAAGAAAATATAAATATTTACAAAAAAAATAGCTCTAATGTCAAGGGAAGTGCTGTTAATTAATGGTTCATGAGCATATAAATTAATCTTTTTCTCTTAAAATTAGAAAATCCAAGTAATTAACTAGTAATGAATAATTTTATATTTCTTACGTTGTTGGAGATTAGTTTTGTGTTATACATATATTTTAAATAAATTATTATACAAGTATAAAATAGTGGCGATTCCTCCAATATAAAATGAAAGTTCCTATTTAATGTCTCAATGAACACTCTAATTATAAATATATATGTATATAAACAGTAGGAAACCAAATTGTTAAAAAATCAGATAATTTATGTAACAATTAAATGTAATTTAATTTTGCGATGAGTAAATATTTGACGCGGGCAAACAATAAGAAAACAAAAGATGGCGCCACCGTCGACTGCCCCTGGTTAACGCTGATGTAACAGCATTTCGGAGGTTGTTCTTTAATTGCTTTCAAGCGGCCTCTGATTGTGAGTTTATGTGCGTCGAAGACAGTGGTGGTGATGGTAAGGTAAGGTAAGTTAAGACAAAGAGTAATAAAATAGCAGAAGGAAGAAGAAAAGAAGTTTGCGTGTGTGCGCGCGAAGGGGCGAAGGGGGGCGAAGGGACAGAATGCGAACAAACGGTTGCGACAACTAACAAGCGAGTAATATTTGGAATTTCGCGCAATTTTTAACGCGGCACTTCAAAGGGGCGGCAGATGAGAAAAAGGAGAGCAAAACGAGGAGGAATGGGACGAAGGGAACGGCAGATCAGAGGAAAGAAAAAGACGAGAGAATGGAAAAATGAGCGAGAGAGAGAGAAAGAACGGAAAGGAAAGGAGCTGCGAGAGAAGAAAAGACGAAAGAGAAAAAAGGAAAACCGCTCCAGTTACATATCGATCTGTGAGCGGAGCTGGAAAAAAGTCGAACGAATGCCGCCGCCGCCACCGCAGCCTCCGCCGCTGATCTTGCTCTGGGCTCTCTTGCAGTTGCTCTTGCAGGTAACTCTTGTGTACGTACACATGTGCAAGTCTTATTTTTCTTCTTCGATCTCCGCTCTCCTCTTCCTTCATGTACTTTTTGTTTCTCCCTTTTGCTCGAAAAGGAATTGAGGTATGTAGAAATTGTAGCCGTGTGTGTGCGCACAGAGTCCTTGCTCGTGCTCTTTCGCGTCCGCTCGCGCGCGTTTGTCCTCCGCCGCCACCGCCGCCGCCATGGAATATTCCTCCACGTACGAACCTTCTTCTTTTGTCTTCCTTTCATCCATCGGACCCGCATTTTTCGAACACCCTTCCCGTACTTCAACCGTTCCGACAATGAACGACGATCCACCGGACCCAGTTTTTTCAGCCCAAATGTGTCAAATTCTTGTTTGAGTTTTTCATCAACAGGGGGCGCCCACTGAGTAACCTAAAACCAGCTTTCTTCAGGTTGGTAATGAGAAACGAAAATCAAAGATGGTAATACACATTCCCAAACATTATCCACAAATGGGAACATAAAAGTGATTTATTCTAAAAAAAAAAACTTATTAATTGCTTTACAATCATAATTTCAATGATTATTACATTAGAAAATTATTAATATTCACATTGTGCATTATAAATCGTACATAAATTTGTAATACATTTCATTATTCCTATCTGCGTGACAAGTCTTATTACAGAAAATCTGCTCTTCGGCTGATGATGTCCACATTTGTCCACTCTCATTATATTCAATTTAGAGAATATAATTTCACGATAATCGAGGCAAGGACGTTAAGGACTCAACTTTTATTACAAAGAAATATTTATTTACTTATTTATATACGCATATGAGAGCCAACAACAGCACAATAATTGTGTTTAATCCTATTTTGCGGAGCATTTGCTTCGAATAATGTCCGGCTTAACGAAGCAGCAGTGCCGGACGCACGCAGGGGGCGACGCCACGGGACGCCGGCGACGGTTCATCGTGGAACTCTTCAGACGTCTCTTGTACCGGCGTCGCAGGACGCACGTGCGATCATTGCCATAGTTAACGCCGCTATTCAAACTAATCCTCAATCGAAAATTAAGCAGATTCACATTAACTAACTCTATTTAATCCAGGGATGTCTTTCCACATCATTTCATCTGTTTTTTTTGAGTATTTAATGATTCTTTTATGTACAGAATGTTCTTGGTTGATATCCTTTTCATTACAATATACTTGTATATTTGTTCTATTATTACTAAAGGAAATATAAATAGTTATTGTTGTTAATCTAACTTAATATAATATTACTAACTTAATATTAATACTTTCTATGACTTTTTTTTTCCAGAAATCGATAAGTAAACTTGTAATGTAATCGCGAGAGAAACAACGGCAATGCTGAATATGATTATGATAATCAGACACAATCGTGATATTTTTTTCATTCATCCATGGTTAATTCTCGTTATTGGATTTATTATTAAAATGGGAAAATTACCTTCCTCGATTCGATCCATCAGAGACGATCTTGCGTTATTTGTTCTTCCTATTATTAATCATACTGTGATGGATCCCATGTAATTACGAGAACACATTCAAACTAACAACAAAAACAAATGACTGTGAATATACACATACAGCAGTTAATAAAAGAAGAAGTAAATTAGAAAGAAATAGTATTGAATATCGAATAAAAATTAACTATAATGATTATTTATGTAATGTTTATGTTATAAATAAGTCCTACTTTATTTTAATTTATATTGTTTGTTATTTCGTAAATTAGTTATAAGTTTTAAGACTAGTAGTTTAACTTTTTCTGGATGTTAGTATGCTGGTAGTTTTGTTGAATTTTGTAAAGTTGGGGAGTACGGTGTGCAAATTATAGGCCTGACGACGATTTTTGAATTAGCCGCTCGCAGTGGGGTACGGCTGAAAGTCGGAACCGGGAACCGTTCGTGTGGAACGTAATCGCCGCCTTCGCCACGCTGCACCCCATCCCGCCGCACCGCCTTCCTCCTCGTATAACCGGAATTCATCTAAAAGCCTCATCTCCGTGCGCTTCGCAATTTCTGCTAAAATTTTCCCGGTACATTTTTCTTCCTTCTATTATTTTTTTTATAGCTTTTCTTCATCTCTTCCCGCATTTACGTGTCTCCATTTCTGCGTTCTTATTTTCGTTTTTTTTATGCATTATCGTATACAATATATGCACTAGTTGTATGAATATCTACACATTTCCAAATTGCATTCTATAAATTATATTATTTCAGAAACACTTAAAAAAAAGTGCAAAGTTGCATAAAATTAAACTACATAAGTTGACATATTTTAGGAATAACAACTTGAAACAAAATTGAATTTATTCCAATTATTTACAACGATTTATTCGTTGAGTTGTAATGCTATTATCCAATAAGTTAACAGCAGTCGCATTTATATATTTTTATCATAGAAAGTAAATGAACCATTAAAAAGATGCAAGCATTTTTATGGAGCCTCAGGAAATATTGGTAGTCGTTCGTATCATTCAATACAGCAAGCAATGACCGCAATCGAAAAAGATGATGTACATTCAACTAGATAAAGTGAAAAGACGAGTTAAACGAATAATGAAATGATTTTCCATAATCTTATTGAAAAGTTTATACTATAAGTTTTACGAAATTGGTTTGTATATATCCTTGGAAATAAATCTTTATTTTATTAACAATTAAAATTATAAATTTTTAAACATATACTTCATATTATTTGATCATCGTGAATTTCAATCATTTTTAACATATATTGTTATTATTCGCACTAGTTATCAGAAATTAACATTACTTTGAATATAAAAATTCAATTTTTACAAAAATGTTGATTATTAATGCGAATATAACGCAATTACGAGGAGACGAATAGCAGCAAATTTGATCGTTTCGTAATTACACATCTCGCTCTAATTAAAGTACCACATTTCATTGAAAAAAAAAGCAATTATAAATTGCATGTGGACATGTAAACCAACTGTGAACGTTGAAGGAAAATTTTGTGAGAGAAAAAAACTTGCATATGCAAACGATTCAACAGCACACCTTCTGTTTTAATAACAAAATAATAACAGACTTCCGGTTTCGGGAGTTTGTTTTTCATTTCAATATTTTCTATAAAGTATGAGAAAAACTAACGTCTATTTTATTTTATAACCGATGATTTGTTAACTATCTAAATTATAAATAACTCAATAATATTCGGAAATATTAAAATATATTTTATGAAATTTAAAATTAAGTGAATAAATAATGAAATACATTTGATCTTGAAATTAAACAATGAAAGTTATTATAATAATAGCACATGATGACAATATTATCGTTATACTTTTTATTGTTAATTGCGTTATTTATATTTTATCTTGCATTGATTATATTCTAAACAACCTATTATTGAATTCACTTCACTAATGAGATCATTAATTCATTTGTCTTTAGTTTCTTAAGTTACTTATGTAATACAGATTTTATTAGCAGATTACATAAATAATGATAGTGTTCATTGTATTCATTACTAACAGATAAAAATGCCTCTTCTCTTTTTTTTGTTCATTTCGAGAGAATCTCGTAAAGAACTGCAGTTGAGCTGCATTGTGTTTTAATTAATCCTTGATTTGTAAAGGCTTTTTTTTAATTCACTCCGTTCTGTAGCTTCTTTCGTCTTGTTCTGCTTTTAATTAATCTTCTGTTATTAATTCGAGAAGCAACAAAGGGGAAAAGGAAACGGAGATAATAACGAAAATCTTTAATTAAATGGATCGAACGGTAGCGTTGCGATTCCATAACTAATTTCTTTATTACCAAAAGCCGCGGGGTGGCTGCCCCCTCCTCGACAAAGGGCCGCTTCTGTTGATGCTCTTGTTCTTCATTTCCATCAGAGGAAAACGGCGGTACCAAAAGAAAGAAGGCGCTGGGAGACATCGGTTCCATTGTTGTTACCGTACAATATTCTGGCCTCGGCGCTCATTATTTACCAGCGACAAACTTACTTGAATACAACGGTAACGTACTTAAGGAAAACAACATTTGAAAGGTAGCATAAGAAGAAAGCATATCTACATTATTTATATTTTATTTAAGTATCTTTTTTTGCGCCAATTCATTTATAATTTCTAATTATCAAAATAGATAAGACATTTTTTAGAATATATTCATACCTCGCTGTAAAGGCTCAAAATGTTGCAAAATGATTGTGCTTACCACTGAAGAATGTTTATGTTAAGTCAAGTACACAAATGAACGAATAGAACACCTGATGATATAATGCATACTAGGATCTCGCGGAAGCTTGTTAATTTTGTGCTAATGAAACTTCCGGTTCTCCAGCAAAACATTAATAAGTCTTCTTTCTATTTGCTTCGGATCTCGGTCTTTGCAGATCAAAAAATGTATCGTCATATCCGGTCGAAGAGGAAACGGTGGGCCCTTCGATATTCCAACGTCAAAATTGCAATCCGCCCTCTATTCGCAAAACAGGCCATTGTTTCTTTGAAGGAAAAATAAAGAGAAATACAATTAAGAGAATAATAATTGTATACAAAAAAAAAGACTTGCGAATACAGTTATAAGACATCCTTCCTTGCACCGTTTCCATAGTGAAACGAAGGAAAGAAAGAGTGAACAGCAGTGTGCGTAATTTAATTAATTCGATCTTGTTTTATGGAGAACTTGACTAGGCGGTGAATTAATTAGCGTTTCTTGGAGAGACTCACTCTCCGCACTTACTCCATCCGCGTGACTCTCCCGTGCACTTGCTGTGGTGCATACGTGTATGTATGTGTTGGTGTGTCTATATAATAATATGACACACATACAAATACGCAAACGTAAACGTAAGCAAACCCGTCCAGCAAGCTGCATGACTCTATTTTAATTACTCTCCTTTTTCGAAATCGAAACATACACAGTCTATTTCACTCTTCTACGTACGTCTACGTACGCTTTTCCAGCGACACGAGCAAAACATGTTTACGCTGTATCCATTTTTGAGGGTGAGGTCAAAGGTCATAAGAAATAAAATATATCTATATACAATAAGAGAAATCATCGGCCATTTTGCAAACGTCGCGACGCCTTGCCGCAGTTGCCATAGCGACGACACGCGACGTAGACGACTTTGCTCGTCATTTGGTTCTCATTGTGCTTTTAGGGGTTGCCCGGGTGGATGATGGGTCGCCAGCGTGAGGGGTGAGAGTGCAGTGCAAGGACTTTAGTCGTGATTGGAATATGCTTACACGCACTTCCGAGATGAAGATATTTTTTGTCCAAATATATAAGAGGAATCGATGATATTTTAAAGAACAACCATTTAACTAATACTAAGAAGATACAAGATGTACATTTGTTTTTTTTATTATATTGTTTAATAATAACTACATCAGATGTATTCACACAATACAGACATTTCAAGGACATTATAAAAGATAGTCAGAAGAAGTAAACCTTCTAATAATTACAATGAAGAAGTTTCCATTTTTTATTTGTCAATTTTAATAGAAAATTGTATTCAACAGGTAATAAAAGTAATAAACAACAAAACTAACAATTTGTTGACTCTAAACATATTTTTTAAAATTAGTTTTGTTATAGACATAATTCTATTGCAATTATGTTATTGTTTTATTTTAAAAAAAATTCAATGATAGTAAATTAGTTTTATTAACTGATATTGAATAAGACAACTGTAACTATGTTTAATTAGTAATGGATTATAATTAAACAGAGTGAAAATGACTTGCTATTAATTGCAATTATTATTGTATAATATCAAGGTGCATACCCTCATATTTCAGGTGAATTGATGAATACTTTTATGAATTGATAAGTGTTCTTTTTATTGACATGTTGAGAAGTTTTATCCTCACTAATTGGCATTTCCAACCTACTCTACAACGAAATCAAGATTACTTTGCACATGGCTACTTTACAATTGAAGAACTATAGCAATGCGGGGCTTCGACATATATTTAAAACTATAACAACTGTAACTTCATTTATAATTAAGTCTTCGATTATATGAGAATAAAATATTAGTTTAAAAAATAAATACTGACTATTTCTATCATCGCTTCTAAAATTGAAGTTTCAATCAGTATTCAACAGATTTTATTAGAATCTGTTCCATCGTTCGTTATAATGATCATTAATTAAGCAACAACAGTCACGAACAAACAAATTGATTGCATCAGTCAAATTCCGCGTCTTAATTAAGTCAACAGAGTAAATTTAATCATATTATTCGGTTATTTTGTGTACGACCAATTAAAAAACTCGTCATTTCGATAAATATTATTAATTCCAGATCTTGCTTACGTTTTATTTCTTTTATTTTTAATTTAATATTATCTTTCGTTTCCTTCGTACATATGCACGTATGTAAACCGGAATTTCCATTTCGAATCCTTTCTGTTTGCATCCGCACTTGTTTCTTTTTATTATTTTCGATGTAGATTCAAAGAAACGTCTGCTATTCATCATCAACATCAATGAACTGTCAATAAAAATATTAATAAGGTCAATTATGTATACTTTTCGATTACGATTTTGTCCATCGAAGGTTATAAAAAATATTTATAAAATGAATCTCAAAGAGTCACATAATATTAGAATTTGAAAATTGTTAATGAAGAGTGTTTATAAGATTACATGGTAAACAGGTTTTGAGTAATAAAAGTTCAAATTAAGCAATACAACGTTGTAGAAGTAAAATGTAAATGAACAAAAGTTAAGCGCGATTAAAGCTTGTCCGATTGGTGATAATAATGTCGATTCGTTGGCGCTGCTAATTGCAGAAATCTCAATTTCGCCGTGCGATCGCGATTCCGTTTTTCTTAACACGTTTTAAGCAAAGTTATCTTTCGGTCAGACAGCAATAAAGTCGTTTAACATGTATATTTTATAACTGAACATTTCGATTGCCGCAATCTGGCGCATCTCTCGATGCAGACTGCGCTTTCCAATCTATACTTTTCCATCTAGGCAAAACAAAACAACAAGAGGTATAGAGCAAAAAAAAGCATTCTCAGACTCCACCAGTCTGTTTATATTTATTCATTATTACTCCTCTTTGTATTTTTCATTCAATCGTCTCTCCTCCTCCTCCATCCAGGATGATTTAATAACACCTTCTATTTTTTCCTCTTTTTTTATATATCATTACCTTTTTTCTCTTTCTCTCTCCATGCGCGGTAAGTCGTGAAAATAAGTTTATATAAATTGCATTTGCATTTCGCTGGCTTCAAGGATGCTTGCAAAACGCAAACACTCATCAATCAAACTTTTCACGTGAAATGTTTGGTATTCGTTTTGAAGTTACTATAAATAAGCCTTTCGGGACGCATTCAATTTGTTTATGCAAAACGCTAATTAATTAACGTGGCTCAATGTAATTTCGTTTAGTTTTCGTGCCTCGAAATTGTTGCTAAACCAGTTACGATATTTATAATTAATGAATTCCGTAATATTGACACGAAAAATATGTTACATCGAGATTTTTTTTTCTCGCATAAGATTTTCTGTTTTTGCTAGTCCTCATCAATTCGAATTTAATAAGAAAACATGTGTATTATTTTTTGTTGTCCTTCAATAATCATCGTCGAAGAAACCCTAATCTTTGAATTTCTACTTCATATCTCTGATTGCGTGCAGACATAATTACGATCTATTAAAGAAACGTACTCGGCGGACACACGAAAAAATTCTTCAGTTTGATTCAGTCGTGTATTTCCACACGAAAAAACATAGCGACCTTGTCGGCATTGCGCAAACATAAAGCTGTCCAGTTGTAAATGGAAATCAGCTTTTGTTTCGTCCATCGGTGATTCGTCAAAACCGTCAAACCGTTCTCTTATTTCTGTTATTGGCTTCAAGTTCACACTGCATATTTTAACACTTCAACGTCATGTTTAGAAACCAAAAATTGTTCTCAGAACACGCGACCTTGAAAAATATTCCCCCATAAATAACGTAAATTTTATAAATCATAGACACAAATATTATTATTTGTTTTAAGTAGATTCAAAATATAGCATATTATTACTATTAGATGGAATGCAGGATTAGAATGATTATTTTAATGTAAATTTGCAATGTGCAATTGATAATATTAGTATTGGGTTTGGCCAAAGGTACTCATAGTAAATTTGTTTTATTTTCTTTTGTATCCGTTTTTTTTTTTGGTCAATAAATTTGATTATTATTATTAATTGTGAGGCGTGAGGTTTTTTTTGTTTTCTTTATTCTAATTAAAATATTATTTTATTTTCAGGTCATAAAATTAAATCATTTAATAATGTTATTGTAGAATTTTTATGTTTCTTTTTTCATAATAAATATTGTCCTGATAATTTCAGAAAACGGAAAACGGACAAAGTATTACAACATAAAGTTGATAGTTTTTAATACAGTGCATACCGGTATTGCTATAATCTCTTGGTTTGTTGTGTACGTTTCTCGGAGTTTGGACGCTAAATCAAAGGCGGTTTCTGAACGACATTGGTCGAATAAATGCCGCGGAAAAGACAAGACGAAGAAAAAGAAATGAAAATGAAAAGAGCTCCGAGCAGTCCGTTTCAAAGGCACAAGCAGGCCGTGGTTATAGTTATGCGCAATTAGAGCCGCATTTTTCTACCAACTTATGACAAATAGTTCATGTGTCGAGCACCTGCAAGCGCGCACACACAAACAAATGCTGCCGACACACACACACACATATACTTAACAGCGTAATCTATTTTATTCCAATCATTAATATCATTAGCGGTATTGGCATTAATTTCATTCACATATTACCTGTCCGCATTCGAATTGCCGCAACTGCTCGAACTATCAAAACTTATGAAAAGAAAAACTTTGCAAAAATAAATAATTACTAAGTTTTTCACACTATTTAAAGTTTCCGAGTATGATTATTATTTAAATCAATAAATTTAAATAACTAAATTATTTTTAAAATAACATATGTTAAAATTTAGATTCAAATCTAAATTTATATAAAATATATAATAAGAATTAAAAATAAAAAAATTACTTCAATTATTTCAAGGATTACATTTGAAATGTATAAGTGTAGAAATTGCTATATTAATTGCTCAATTTTATTTGAAATCATGAATTAACTCACATTGCTTTTTTTGAATATTGCAATATTTTTGAGATTTTGAGAATCCAATCATTCTTTAATAAATTTAAAAGCTGCAGCTTGCTAAATTTATTTAATAGGACTTTACAATTTTCAACGATGACTGGACACAAACATAACTACTTTTTTCTCCATCATTTTGTTAAAAATTAATAATAATAATATTTATTGCAACAAAATTCATTCAAAATATTAATTAAACTTTTTTTTTGCTTCAAATGATTTTTGTTAATTATTATGCATAGAAAATTTATTATAAAAAAGTTTTACTATTAAAAAACGTATCTACATCAATATTTAATGTAAATAAGAGAATGTTTTCACTAAAATGTAAAATTACATAAATCTATAAGAAATAATTATTTAAATAAAAGAAAAACTAAAATTTTGTACAAAATATTTAATTATCATGCCGTGATCTGTCGCAATCTTCAAGTGGAATCAGTCGGTGCAGCTATATGTTAATTTAAATACTAGAACTGCACACTAGAAGGTCATACAAATATTGTGAAAATCAACTAATCTGAAAAAACAACCAGATTTTATTAACATGAATAATGTACATCTTCCTGAACCTACCAATATTATTCAATATTTATTGAAAATTAAAGTAGTTGCTATTTGTAAATACGTTCTTGAAATATCATCAATATTTGAATTTCAAAGTGAAATAACTTTGATTTACTTTGTACCAAAACGGGGATACACCACAATAATAATGTGAATAAAAATTTAAAAAACTGATATCTTACATTTCTACAATAAGACTAAAGTAGGTGTGAATGCACTTGAAAAAAATTAAATATCGTTAGTGTCTACACTACAGTTATATATGAATTCTCATTATTGAAAAAAAATAATTCCAGGTATTCGTAGATAAAGCAAGTAGGAGGTACGTTGTGTGAACCATATATGCATGATCGAATGTGCAACCACAAGATTCACCGAAATCTTAGAATTCTGATTGCAAATATCAAGCAGGTTAAAATTACTATAGAAACACAGCCTAATGAACGGATTCCTACATTCAAATGTTAGAGTTCCAGACTGTTTGGAACAATCAAATCAGTTTTAAATGATGTTACATTCATTAAATAATAAGAATTAATCTGTTGTAAGAATTAATAATTTCTTCTATTTTTTTTAACATTTAATAAATTTGTCTGTAGTAGTTACGGGTTAATTATAAATAAATGTTACTGAATTGATCAATTTATAAAAATTAATATAAACATGATTTATAAATTACACATCAAATTTTTAGATGTTTCATCAATAAACGGACAGATTACGTTAACAGTAAACATGTGTCTAATCTACATAGTAATTGATTTCTTTTAATGTTATAATTAACCATTTTTTTTATTAAAAAATTCTACATAACTCAATTTATTTCCAAATGTATTAATTTTACGTAGATACAATGAAAAATAAATAACATCGGCATTAAGTAATGTACAATCAGATGCACTTTACATTTCTACATCAATTTGTATGAGTAGCAATGTAGATATTATCATGTTAATAATATTAATTTCTTGTTTTGAAAGGATTTTTCTTGAACATTATTTCAATTGATAGAATATTTCAACCATATCTAATAGACTGTTTCTTATCGAGCAGTTATCCAAAATCATAGAGGTTCCTTCCTAAATTAATCAAAAAGAATTTCATTTTTTGAAGATCGATTAAATAATTCTACCACTCGTCTGATTTTAGTTGTAATTAGTAAAATATTGTCAAAATATAACTATAATGTCGGTAATCATATTAGCCGGTATAACCTATTATCCGTTTACCGGTAATAGAAGCCGTGCTTATATTCTATTTTTATCATATGTACTTAGTAAAACTTGTAATAAAATAGTTTGATGAGTACAAATTACCATTGATATAAAGTTAATTGAATAATTAGGAATGTGAATGAGTTGCACATATAGAAATAAGCCTAGTGAAACAACGGAGCTAAATAAAAAGCTGTGTCAAACGAAGCGCGTCCTGCGGTCGTGGGCTTAATAAATTGTTAACAATCGATTGGCAAAAGGACATACCGCAAATGAAACAGAGGAGTTCATTTATTATATAATAAATGGATAAACAAACAAACAAACGTGGACAGACAAAAGACGTGCAACGGAATAAAAAAAAACACGCTTTGCTATGTACATGAAAGAGGATCGTCAATTAGATACGCCAAAAGCTTTGCGCGACAACTCAACTAGATCGCTTCAAATTCTTCAACCGAAAATACAAAACTCACAACACGGAAAACTATGGAACGGAATAGAAGCATACATAACAGAAAAAAAAACTAATAAAGTTACCATGCAGAGAGGAATTTAATCGTGTGCAATACTTCCATTTTTTTTGTTGCTGTTGTTATTGTTACGGTAGCTAAATTGTGTGATTTATTTGCAAATATAAGCAGATTAAATTAATCACACACTTGTGCCGTTGTTTGTAAATGCATTACAAAGAGCCGCGTTTTATTTACAACTCGTTTGAGTTTGCTTTGAATTTTCATTCTCTAAACATTTAATGCGTGATCTTAACCAATTAGCCGATTTCAACGGCTCCCGGATCGCATGGAACTTACTATTTACTAGTAATTGCGATGCAATTCATAAATTTTCATTTAGCATTTTATCACAGATACCCATCGGTGTTCACATCGCTCTGCAGCGTTTTCGAGCGGATATTATTTGACACTTGGACATTTTTCTCATTTCCGCTCCTTTGTTGATCCACTTCTTCTGCATTTCTTCTAATTAATTAATTGGCCATGTTATTAATAATCGTTATTTTCCTATAGGACGTTAAGGTTATTGACCGGTTTATATATATTTATATGTATCTACTACATCTTACAATTTCAATTGATTTTTTAACTTATTTAATCAAATAATTTCTAAATATTATTATTATTCACAAAGTGTACATTTTGTCCTAAATTGGCCAATCAATATTGTTAAAAATTCCTATGTGGAAGCACTCACTTAATATAATACAATACAAAAATCGTATCGAATGAATTAAAAAGATCAGTTTAATTAGGTAGACTAGAAAACGAAAGCAAATCTAGTCACGTTACTTTTACCCTTAAAAAGGGTCACACTAAACAGCAGAACCATTCCGCAAGCTGACGATGCCAAGTACTTGGGTATGTTTCTGGATCACCGACTCACGTGGAAGAAGCACATCGCAATAAAACGGAAGCAACTTAGCATCAAGTTCGCAAAGTTGTACTAGCTGATCGGCAGAAGATCACAGCTATCACTCGAAAATAAACTATTAATCTACAAGACCGTGCTGAAGCCGATGTGGACGTACGGCATGGAGCTTTGGGTAACAGCCAGCAATTCCAACATAGAGATCCTGCAACACTTCCAGTCCATATGCCTGCGCACCCTGGTGCAAGCCCCCTGGTACGTCACGAACGACACGATACACAATGACCTCCACAAGAACACTATTAAGAGTGAAATCGCCAAGTAAAGTGCCCGTTACCAGAACAGACTAGAACATCCCAACAGTCTCGCGTTATACTTGCTAGACAACAGTGACACCCCCCATAGACTAAAGAGACACAACATCCTCGACCTCCCCTTTACAAACTAAAAGTTCGTTTTCTTGTCCATTAGATTGAATATTATTATTTAAGTTACATAGTGTCGTTAAAATCAAAATTTTAGTTATGTTGTTATTGTTATTGAATTATTATTTTTTAAGTAAATTTATATTTGTTTGTAGAAATATTTCTTATAAGAAATCGTTCCACGCTTGTGTTTTTTTTATACAATAATGTGATTACTACAATTAAAATACATGAAAATGATATAAAAATTTAGGCAACAATATTAATATTCAGGAATTTTTAATATACATTTTATATTTTTAATTCAACTCAATTTATTATACTTGTATAGAAATAGTTAATATTTATTTGGAATGTAATCAAAATATGATATAATTAATAATAATGTTTATTGCAATACTTATAAAGATACAAAAATAAAGAAATGAATACAGATAATTCCTAATTATTTCAAATGGCTATTGTCAATAGGTATTTCTGTCCAATTTTATTATATTACAAATATATAGTACAAAACACAATTATATTCTTTCCGTGATAAAATTCTTTGTTTTTAAGGTATATTGGCAATAAAAATCCATAACAAGTTGTAAATGTAGTAAAGCAATCTGCTCTTTCATTTTCAACTTTCCATTGAGGAACTTTAGAATTTAAATGTTGATGTACAAACTTTGAAGATGATGGAAACATTCAAATAGTCCATAATATAGTGATCCATATTTTTGCATATAGTATTAAATATGAATAAGATTTTGCTAACAATTGATAACAAACGCATGCGAATTTCTCAAGCGTATTTGAATCATTTTAAAAAGACAAAAAATCTGATTTTGCTTGTTAATTTATAATTATGGATGAATCGGGGAGTCACCACTACACAACAAAGATGATATAACAATCTAAACAAAGACTCCATCAGTAGGAAAGTTTATGGCACCAGTTTTTTGGGATGCAAAAGGAATTTTGTTAATAGAGAAAGGTAATAGAATCATATGAAAATATTATGCAAGCCTGTTGGATTAATTAGATGGAAAAATTCGTGAAAAAGACCTGGTTACAGAAAAAGAAAATAATCTATCACCAAGACAACGCACCAGCTCACAAGAGTATTTTGACCATGGTAAAAAACAACGAATTAACGTATGAATTGTTTGAACATCCATCATATTCGCCAGATTTAACTCCATCAGACTTCCTGGAAAGGATTTTTCGACTAATCAAGAAGCAAATTCATTTATTTATCGTTTTTTTTACGAAACAAATATAACATTATATTGAAACGAACATGTTGAAAATGAAAAAAAAAAATGAAAAATGCATTTTTAATTAGGAGACAAAAAATTGTTGTGATAAAAACAATTAAGTTTTTATGATAGCAACAAGTATCGTTTGCAATAAGCAGGTAAAATAAATATACGCCTCTTTGTTTATGTCGACGATATAAAAAGTACGCTATCAAATATAACCGTGAAATTCAATTATAAAACCTATTATAAAAAATAAATATTGCATTCCTTTCAACATACCATTAGATTTGCCTAGATGTACATCCTTACATGATTAATGCATTATATACATAGGCATTATAGACACGTTATACCTTGTATTCGGATTGTTTATCAACATCCAATTGGCGAAGCAAAGACACATTAAATAAAAATCATATACATGTTTAAGAATTAAAACATAGTAAAATATTTCAAATATGCTTCTATTTGTAGATTATAATTAATGCAATATATTTGTTAAGAACAATTATTGTACTTCAGTTAATTATGCATAGTTTCTGCATAGAACCATAGTTACCTACCTGAAAATATTTGGACTCTTATATACTAATACAGTTAAAAATCAGGAAAAAGTCCATGAATTGTTTGGATGTGCAAATAATCTATGCAAGGGTATCCGGCATAATTTTATGTACTATAATTTTTAAATTTATTTTTATTTTCCTCAATTTAAAGAGATATTCAAACCGTACTATCGTAAATCAACACTTCGCACTAAGGAAATGATTGCTGTTTATCCAAATGCATTAGTAAAAATAAATGGTTATATAAACCTTTTATTTACCTTTTTTTAAACTTACCACGTTTATAATACATTAAAAAAAATTAACAAATATTTTTCTAAATGTAAAGTCTGAACTATTATACTAATGTTGGATGATAAATTAATGACCTCGTTGGATTAATTAATACTAAATATAATAGTTGATAAAAAAAATTACCAAAAATAAAATAAATACCTTAGATAAAAACTTAGATAGATAGAAAAAATGTACATAGAACGTTTTGTGAAGTGTCTATCAACCTCAAGAACTTACCGCCTTTATAATGATTGATTACGAACTATGTATGAACAGTATGTTGAAAAGATGCAATCCAGCAAAAAGTAAATATACTGAGTAGAATCTGATCTTTCGTGAATACCTTATTAATGGAACGTTCCATCCAAGTGCCAACTTCCGTTATCCATCATGGGCCCAAGAAGCTTGGATCATCCACATTCGTCCCGAACTTTCTCGTCGAACCGCGGCCCCGCATTCACTTCATGGATAGCTCAAATATCTTTCCGATTGCTATGTTTTCTTTCTGGTGCACCAGACCCAAGCAATAGCATGGGAGTAAGGAGTCCGTGCAAAAAGCAACAGCCTTTGCAGCAGAGAAGTAATGGGATCGGAATGACGTTTTCGCTTTTGTTTTCGCCTCTTTTCCGTGCGCGTTTTTCTTTCGGCGCGTTTCGGCAAATAAAATATTTCGGATGTTCTCCAGTTCAGCTCTTCGGCCGCATTTCTCGTGAAGTTCAATAGCCCACAAAATGACCCCATCGCAATGTACGCATATAGCCAAGAAGAGGGTGTCAGGTTTGTATAGAAAGGGTTGAAGGTCTAGCAATAAATATAGATCGACGTGTAAATAAATAAACCAAATATATTTAAATTGTATTTTTTTTCCTTTTTTAATATATACTTTTTACACATTCAGATTCTTCTCCTGATGTCTGATCGAAGATTTTTTTTCCGTCCATCTTTTTCTCAATCTCCGTCTTCTGTCTCTTACCCATTATAGAACATTAAAAAAAACAAAATAATTTTTTTGCAACTGATTAAACGGAATTCACCTTCGCACGGTTACTTTTCATTATTTTTTTTTTGTTTTTTAAAGACTACTTTACAATAATTAGGTACACTTTTCTTCTTTGCTGACAAATTAATTAATCGCTCAACAACTATTTATAATATTTATAATATATCATATATTTATATACTCTGTTATTTAATTACTTTACCAAATAGAAACTATAATACAAAGGAAAATTCAAAATTAAAACGAACAAGTAATATGAACGCATTTTTCGTGTTTCATTAACAAAACAAATATATATATATATAGACATAATTCAAAGAAAAAGAAAAGAAAAGTTTCGTAATCAAATCGAAAATTCGTTCACTTCTTTTTTTATTATTTGTTACAATTCATCTTAATAAGTTGTTTTTTTTAACTGTTAAACATTTACAATTGTATGGACAACATCTGCGCGCGCAGCCAAAAAAAATATATTACATTATCTCTTAACTTTTTTGGAGGGTTCTTTCAATTCATACACTTTTATTGCACCAAAAATTTATATAACTGATGGACTTAGTTCTTCCAAAAAAAAAAATATAGAAAATTACATATTTGTTTATCACAACGCTCTAAATCAGTTTCATTTTTTTTTTTTTTTTTTGGAAAAACTTTTTTATTTCTGATTTCACGCGCCTAATTTATCTTTTTACACACTAATATCATACACGTCACTTGGATTTCCTCTTATTTCCGGTGATTTCCTTGAAAAGTTCTCTCGCTGCTGGGGAGTTACAGTAATAAAATTGACAAAACAGAAATAGTTTACTTGTTCTTCGTGTCGTGTCACTCGAGAAAACCGTCGGAACATAATAGATTTATTTAAAAACTAAACGAAAGAAAAACAAACAATCAAAAAATAATAAAACAATTCATCTTCGATCACTTTGTCTTTACAACCACTTCGCGATTCAATTATTTTCCTAATTTAGTAACTAATCACTCGTTATTTTATTAAACATTTTTTTCTCTTTTAATATTTATATTAATAGTTATGCTCTGCTTCTTGATTACACCGCTGGCCAAACCCTGCAACAAATAGAAGAAAATAAAGGGATTAGTAAAGTGCGTATATATAATTACAATGGTAAATGTATGGTTGATGTATGAATGTGTGCAATGCACGCGTTGCGCTTGACCGCAGCTGCTTGAGATGTCAACAGTTGCGGCTCTAAGTTTTATCGTGAACGATGCCACTTAATTCGTTTAACGAGGCTTTAAAGGGTCCAGGAAATTTAGGGCTATAAACTTTTATCTTTAGAAACTTTGTGACCCTTGAGGTCATAAAAGACAATAAACTTATCAGCTGCCGCGAAGATAATAAAACAGCAGCTATTGTTGGTTCTAGTCTTTCGACATTCTAATTAATTAGGTAGCATTTTTAGTGCTGAGAATTGAAACGAACTTAGCTGCTCTTTTACTTTTTTTTTCAATTTTTTTTGGAGGGATGGAAAAAGAGGTTTTCTGAGGTAAAGAGGATGAAGAAGAAAATTTGCTTAATTGGCTTTCTCCGACGGTGCCGCCTAGGCTGGTAAACAAATTAAGTTTGTGTGCGCGCCGACGCCGTTAATTACACGGCCAGTTAGGGCGCTAATTAACGATCTAACTCTACATGCATCCATATAGCGTTTCATTTCTCTTCTTATTTTCTCTTATTCCGCCAGTTAGTTGACATGAGGTAAGTAAGTGGTTGAAAAATCGGGACGTCGCCGCGTCGACGCGTCCAGTAAGGGTCTCGCAGCACCGTTGGATGCTGCTGCTCCAAAAACTCTCCCATCCGTTTTCGTCATCGCTTCATTCTCTCTTCATCGTTTTCGCTTCATTCTGGCCTCCCATTCTTATTTTTATTTCGTTTTCTTCTCCTTTCTTTTCTTTATTAAAATTTCATCACCGTTACGGCCCAAATTTAACGATAAACGGGATGGGAGGGGCCCCGGCGAGAGGGCACAAAACGATAATTACAAGCTCCGAGCTTCTCTCCTCCACCTCCACGACTACACTCCAGCTTTGTGTATTTTATGTTATGTGAGATACTTAAAAGTTCATTATTTTCCTGGTCTCATTATAAACGAATAAATACGAGGAGATGCTTCGCCAAACATTCAAAATGCTTTTCATCCCAATTTTCAGAAAACTTTACAAATAATACTATACAATGCTTGCATTCATTCTATACTGGACATTTTTTAAACATTAACTTTCTATAACTAATAGTAGTTGATAATACGGATAGAAATATATAAGATAAACTACACATATGAAAATAAATTTAAAACTTCATTAGAGTGCATCTCATATTGAACATTACTTAACTATTGTAAGGTGACAAATACAGCAAAACTTCTCATAGTACGCCAATATCCTGGACTGTTTAAAACAGGACTTTAAAACTGAGTAAAAATAAAATTCACAAAAAGAGATTTGACTCATTGACGAATACCTCGTATCTCGCTTTTTGATATGGTTCTAGTTTAAAGTAAAAAAATATATCTTTTCTTATTCTGTAATCTAAGCTCAAGGATTAATATTTCATAATAAGCAATCATCAATTGGAGAAAACATCTATGATAACAGCTAACTTTCCTTTGTAAACATCATTATTTACAGTATTCTATGCATTTATGTGTATTACACAAACAACATATAATACTTGAAGGAACAAAAAAGCAGCTTATTTACATACAATCCGCGACAGCTCGGAAATGCCGCGTTGCACAGAATCAGCCTCGATATAAATTATTGTCAGCGTCTATTATTTATAGTTTTATAATATTATCTCGATCTGGTAAACACATGCCATTAAACTTATTTTTCAATATATAAAGTATACTAACTTAATTCGTACAACAATATTAAAGCATAATTGTATTAATGACTTAATGTGACTTATAATTTTGAAAATTATTTATTATGTACATAATCATTACGACAATGGTTGGTACACCTGATATATATGTCACGAATAGTGCAGAATTATATAATAAACTTATAATTCTTTTAATTTAAATATGTCATTCAACATTATTATATATTTATAATTAAGGAAATGTATTTGCCTGTTAAGTGAAGTAATATAGCACTCAAATATAGCGAATTCTGTTGTATTTTATGGTAAATGCAAATGAGTTGTACAAATTAATTTCATTTATTTACTGTGGCAATCAATATTATTATTATTGTAAATGTGAGACTTACGTTAGTAGTCCGGGGTTGTCGGGTCCGTACCACGTGTACTGTGGGAGGTAGTTGTGGGGTGGGTGCGGATGGGAGGCGGGATGAGGCGGCGGGTGAATAGGCTGCTGAGGCTTCACGTCCCAACCGGGGCTGGCAGCCGGTTGACCTGACATATCAGAGCCGGGGGTTGAACTCGGCGTCGGTGAGGAATGCTGCATATACCCTGTCGCCGGCGATCCACTAGAACTGCCGCCACCTGTAAACAAATCATAATTACAATGAAAATATTACAATCACAAAGTTACGCAACGCAACGGAAGCTGCGAGTCGGCAGAAGAGTAGAAAGGAGAACACAGTTACATGAAGAATCGTGTTTAGATGATAAGCAAGTGCATGTAGTAAATAAAATTATTTGAAAGACGACGGGGGGTAGAGCGCCGCCCGCAGCCAAGAGTGGCAGGGGCGCGATGGGGTGCCGTCAAATTACTATTACGATTGTCGGATTCTGTTTGTGGTGTGTGTCTGGGTTTGCATTGTTGTTGTTGGTGTAGTGGTTACCTTGCATCATGTTCTGGGCCTGAGGTCCGGGACTAGTCGAGGATAGATTGGCGCTGGCACCCAAAAGACCCGCGTGGCCTCCGGGCGTTCCGTTGTTGTTGTTGCCACCCGTCACCTGGGCTGCTTTCATCATCTTCTTGTACTTGCTCCTTCTATTTTGAAACCAAATTTTCACCTGCAACCAGAGAACAAAAACAACCAAATGAGTATTCATATAAAAAAAAATAAAATTCTTAAATTATTTGCGCAAAAGGTGAACCGTCAGCAACCACACTATGGCAATTAACAGCGCTACTCAAACAACCGCTGTCTAAAAATATGTCCAATCATTGGAAACCCATCAATATCAATTTGTTACAATTTCAAATCGATGATAGACCATGTAATATTTTCTTCTTTGTAATGGTCACGCGTCTTAAGGAAAATAAGAAAATAAAAAATAATAAAAAAAAAACAAATCGAATTATCCTTCCAATAGTTGATATTGCTTGTAGTTATCACAATTATCACAGAGACTTGCAATAATTCAGAAAAACTTTTAATCCCTGCAATTCTAATTTCTTTTTAAAATCAACAGTTCGTCCATTTTTGACAGCGTAAATTAATACCTGCCATTTAAACAGGCTGAAGTCCTTAGCAACATTTTTCGTGACATATACAAATGCAATTACATAACTTTTAACTTTAATATAAAAAAAAAAACATTATAACAATATTTTCCTTGCTTCGTGTTGAAAAGCAAATGCTTATTTTTCCGTGTTGGCAAAATAAAACAAAGTGCACTTACATACATATACACACTCATATATATATATATACATGCACTTATACAGAAAACAATTTCTTATAATTCCGTTTCCAAGGTTCTTAATGATCTTTTTTTTATATTCGTTTCATTTTATATTACGTGTGCTCTCTGTGTTTGTGAGTGTGTATGTTGTTTTTTTTTCTGTGTCGTGTTTTGTTTTGTTGCGCTGCTGCTGAAAATTAATGTTCGGAATCATGCAGTGTGACCAAGGCTGGAAACCGGAAGTCCGTGCGCATCTATCTTCAGATGTCACTCGTGTGAGAAATGATAATATTACAACAAACACACAACAAATAATAATAATAATAATTTCGTAGCGATGGCGAAGGAGCAGAACAAAGGGCGACGAAAAATGGTAATGGCAATCTCCTTGGCTTGTTTGTGGCTGTTGCGTAATCTTCGCGTACGTTGGCACACTTGCTTCGCGCAAGGAAAAAAGGACGCCGCAATTGCAATGTCATTAGTGAGAAGCGAAGAAACAAGAGAATAATAATAATACAAAAAAAATATATGAATAGAAGAGAAAAACAGTTGTATAAAAAATGACTCATCACTTCTGACTGCAACGGACGTCTTGTTTCGACGTTGTCAAATTTGATTTTGCAATCAAATTTGTGATTTACCTCTGTTTAAAGAAATTACTACTTTTATTACTCAAATATCAACTGTATGGTTTCAAGAATTTTACATTGGGAAACGTTCCGAATTTGAACCAAATGCATTTTGGTTGAAGTAAGTATTAATTAAAAAAGTTTTTGCGATTTTCGTAATTTCGAAATACCAAAAAAAAAAAAGACGTAGAACTCCAGTAATTACATTTTTTTGTCAAATGACAATTAAACGTAGTTAGTTTCACTTGTCACTAATCAAAAACAGGAGAGATACACACAACTAAAAAAAACGACTTTTTGACAGCTTATAATTAATGCGTTCTCTCTGTACCTTCTCTTCTCATCATCAAAGCACCTCTTTTTTATTCGTTTCTTGATCATCCTTCTCGTGTTGTGAATTTAATACCAAAGTCGACACGGACGAACGACGGAGATATGGGGGGAACACGACGTTCCTCGTCAATTACCTTATTTATTGGTCGTTTTGGCCTGCGCTTATTAAACCGGATATAGACCGCTTGAATGTCTTTCCGGTCGTCATATGACCCGCATTCATATATACATATAAGAGAGAGAGAGAGAGAGAGAAAAACACAATAAACGATTAAGGTGTGTGCATCGGCACAACCCGAAATAGAAAGATGGATGGGACTGTTATATGCGTATTTAATGTACAGGAATCTATCCTAGCGTGAATTTTCAAAATAGAATACATGAAAAGCATGATAAAAAAACGTTAATATTTATACCACCTTCAATGATTAATGCAGCAAATCAATAATCTATTTTCCAATAAGTAAAGTTATACATTTTAAAGCATCAAAGTAAGTAATAAATTTTAATTAACTACCTATTAAAAAAAAAAGTATAAAATCATTTTATAACTATCATTGTATTCGTAACTATTATACAATTAGCTAGAGTAGAGGTTATGTAATAATATTAATTAATTATAATAAGCCTTGATTCGATTAATTCGTAAAATAAGATTGGTTAGATGTTTACTTGTTAATACTTTTAATTTTGTGTTGTATTTCGATTCGAGCATTTCCCAAAACGTAGCACAAACGTAAAATTGTGAAATATTCCCATAGCACGAAAATCGAAGAGCGAACATATTTTTTGTGCTTTTTAATTAATTAATTATTTATAAACATCGATGTTTACAGTTTGAATAAAAATCTTGACTAATTAATCACTATTATTTTTATTATCTACCGGTATTATTTTCGTATTACATTAAGTGTTTATATGTTCTAAACTATATACGCATTACAATACAGAATGTATATTACATCAAATTATACTATTGAATTAATATGGAATATTGTTATTGAATATCGAAGAAAACTAATGGATTGCTGTGTGTTTTACTATTCATTTTTTTTTATAATGAATGTATTCTTGGCGTGCTAGAGAGACGAAATAAAAGTGTATGTAGAAACGAAAAAAAAAACAAATCTGAGTGTGTTACAAAATATCTATGCATATTAAAATGTGTATACGTAGAGCGAAGAGAACAAAATAATATAAAAAAAATGAGTTGTAGCTTTAAATTATTCATAAAAGTTATTGCAGTAAAACCGGGGCCCCGGAGCGGAATGCTGTCAGTTACATGAAGTCTTCAACATTTTATTTTTACTCATTATAAATAATAATTAAAAAAAATGTTCACTCCGCGAGAGGAGCTTACGTACGCAAGCAGAGGAGCGAGGAACAGAAATAAGGATAAAAAGGAAGGAATAAGAAGGAGGATATGTAAGAAGAGAGGAGAGAAGAGAAAAAAGAACGCGCGCGCGGTGAGCAAGAGAGACAGTGATTACAAAACGCTACAATCTCCTATGCTATCTAGAAGACCTTGTAACATTTCCTTTGCTTCAACCTTATTTCGCCTCCGGGCCTTCGTTGCGAGGCTCAGCTCTCTCGCACATATACACATACACACACAGAAATACATATACACAAACTAGCAAACGTAGACTTCACCTGAAATCTTAAAAAAAAATAATAACGAAAACTTGAACCTAAAAATGTTAAAAGAAGTAATCAAGAAACAATGAAACTCAACGAAATAGGTCCCGGGATTATTAAACACTACACGTGTTCACCATCCGGGATGCTGCAAGGTGGAAGAGCGGCGTTCATTCATCACCGATCGTTGTCCGAGAGTCAATCGAATCAATCAATTTCACAAGACCAAAAGCCGCAATAAAGAACGGAGCGCGAAACGACGCAAACGTATAACATACATAATAAGACGAAACTAAAAATAAAAAAAAGAACACAATAACGGCAACAAAACGTAAATAAAATATGATGTATGGTTTCGGCCGCGTTGCGCAATCAATAAATAATGAACGGCTTCCAAAGAGAGACGAAGAAAAAACATGTATATTAGTAAGTCAAAAGCGTGATGTGTTTTGGGAATTTTAACACTTCGCGAGATCGTTCATGTTGGAATGAAGTTGTATAATCTAAAGAAGATATGCAGAATGCATCATGATTAACGATTTATTGAACGATCAAGACTAATTCTCACTTCCGTATGATCGAAAAATATCAATTACCTAAGAAATATATTTCCAACAATATTATATATTTACATATATGTAATTTCTTTAAAACATTCCATCATACCTTTGTATTTTAAACATTTCAACTCTTAATTGTATTTTCATTTCAAATAACTATAAAGAGATACGTAATGCAAGTTAGATGCATAATCTGGGGCATTATTAGTAAATGATACTCATTAGAGTGGAAACTGTGGTTTGGGTCAAGTGGAACGCGGCCGTCCGATTTGATTAAACGATTAATTGATAAAGAAAACCAGAAAGTAAAAAAAAGCCGGAAGTGCCGTTTAAACATTCAACAATTCTCGTTCCGTTTCGAGATGGAAACGATTGAGACAAATTGGATGGCGGCCGGTGTTTGACCTCGTTTTCGGCCCCCGAAGTCCGCTCGTGTATCTATGTGTATGTGTATGTATGTATACATACATGAAAGGTCCTACGAGTGACTGTACGTACCACCATGTGTATGTGTGCATTTTTTCGGACTTTGTCTCATTTCCTTGAGTCCCTTAAGTAGACTTAAGTATGCGTGTGCACTTTTTAAGTGATATTAAAGTCGTTAGATTCGAACCAAGGCCGTTTTTCAAACGCGATATATTCGACTTCCTTGAACAATCGTGACGACTGCGGCCGTAGTAAAAAGGAAATAATATATTAAGCACTAAAACAAGTAGTACATGTGTGTAGTTACATGAGCCAGTTTTCATCCGTTCCGTTTTGCAGCGGCGGCGGCGGCAGCGGGACAAAAGGAAAAATCCGTCTCCTCTGCTCTTGCCGCACCGCGCGCCATCCTCCACGATCTTCGATTACACAGAAGAAAGACATATAGCAATGGAGTAAAGTGGAATCAAAAGAAGCGAAACAAAGGACAGGAACAAATGGAAGAGCGCGCGCGAGTCTACGCTTTTTCCAGCTGAAACGCGAAAATTTTCAGATGCCACGGATACATGGAAAACGATACACGGACAATCGACATTCCTGATAATTATTTCGAAAATCATCCATTCCACGTAGATTTCTTTTCCACTCATCCGCAACGATATATATATATATATATATTTAATGTCAACGCCAAAAAAAATATTATTCATTAATTTAATTATCGTAGTGCTGCAATTAATACATTAGATAGTAAGAGAATGATATTAAAATGTACAATTAGCATTTTACGATAACTTATCACAAAGTGAATTACATTTTACTTCAATGCGCGTATTTACATTATAATCAATGTATTCCCATGCAAAGCGAACTCACTTTTAGTACACTTCTAATATTTCAATTTTGCATTAGAAATACATATCATAAATGGAATTTCTTATAAGTATTAATGTTTCTCATTAACTAACTTGAAGTATATTATTACTATTACACACTTTTGAATACTATAATTTGAAGCAGATTTCAATTGTTAATTAGTATTGTTCTTGTATTAATCATTAGGTAAAATATTGCTATGATAATAGTTATGTTAATCATAAACACGTCAACACTTCCTATGTATGATTACAGCATAAATTGTGATAAACGATGATCTTAGGTACGTTTATTTTTCTTAAATACAATCTTCGAACTGCATTTCCATTTGAAATAGGCTTTTAATGTGCACTATATAAGATCCGACCTCCTCAGATCCAAACTTGATCTGTTTATAATTACACACGAATATGACGCAATTACAATGCAAAAAGTTGACTTTAATATGCAAGTTTATGTACGCGCTTGAATCGCATCATTCCGTTTCGAAGTACTCCATGCGTGGAGGTCGCTATAGTCTTCTGAATAAATTTACTTTATGTTCAATAAAGAAGCGTTTTTTCGCCATATCCCGACGAACACGGGACGAAAATCGTGGAGACTTTAACGCTCGCACAGGACGCAATCCCAATTACCGTCGCTCTGATCAATTCAAATATTTGCATTGCAGAAAGCAATTAACATATACAAATACGACGGATTGCTACGTTATTTGCGGTACAATTTAAGAGGGGAATCGAAAGCAAACAAAATACGATCAATTAGAAATTGCAATTGTACATTTCTTTATTTCCAGATTTGCATTATTCATGGAAGCAAATTAAATTATTAATATCCATGGTAATAACATTCTTTTCTGGGGTATTAACAGAGACTTCCGGCTAATAAATATGTTTTAATGGTATATAAGTTACACATCTGAAATCTTTATTTATCGACGCCGGTTGCGTCCTCCGCGCCGAACAATACATACAAATACAGGCATTTTTGTAGATTTCCATCGTTGCATAATTTGCGCGCGAGGCTGCGGAATAATAATAAAGACAATGAAGCCGGAATGGAAAAAAAGCGCACATTTTCTTGGATATTCGTTTGTTGTTGTTGCTTGCTTGCTTGCAGCATATACATACATATATTTTTTATTCTCTCGTGCACAGAGAGAAAAGTTGAAGGTCTCTTTTGTTTTGCGCGGTAGCGAAGATTTTTTCGAGCGTTCGTTTCTCGGAAGATTTGGGGAGGCTGCGGTTCCTCCCCGAAATTAAAACAAGACCCTTTTATTCTCTCTTTAGTTAATTAAAAATTACTTCGGAGGAGATGATTTTCTTTTTTTTTTTGGTTGGTCTTTGGATGGGGCGGGCGCAGACACAATCACGAACCAGACATTCTCACAATATGACGAATCGGGGATTTGTTTTTTTAATTTTCGTTTTATAAGTTCCCATGGATTAATGAAAATCGATCAGTGTTAATCTAGAGCTCAGGAAACGGCGTTCCACTGACACCAATTTCTATCTACACCTCCAAAAATATGAAAAATGTCGAGATCATTTCTCATTAAACGATGGATGCTTTCTTGTTAAAAAATCCAAAACCAATTTTGTGTATCGGCTATAGGACGTGGTGTGGTGGGTGTTTGAACCGACAAAAAATAACCTCACATATATAATAATTCATAGATTCTATGTTGGATCGTGATCAAAAAATAACATGTATGAGAAGTGCAGGTAAAAAAATAGCATTGGAGCGGTTTTGTTCGGCTGCGCTCTAAACTATATTACATTCCGGTTCCGTTATGAGAAGCCCATGCAGCGTGAATTGATGTTTTATGACAGAAGCAGGAAATTTCTGACTTGGCAATATATTACCTGCAATTCTACAGTTACTCCACATGTACATCGGCTACGCTTCCAACGATTTTCATTTTTTTTTAATTTTATTTGCTTTTATTTTATTTCCCCTCCGGTTTTATTCGTCCCGTCTTTAATTTCGACGAAACGCAGCGGATGAGGACATACGCACTCACGCAACATTAAAGTGGACGTTAAAACTGGAGGAGCTGTAGTAAACCATAAAATCGATATTGTAAATACCGCAAGCGGAGGCTGTAAAATTATATTGTATCTCGATAGAGGACCTAAGCAACAACTAAGTAGCTTTCCTCTCAATCAAACGGCGATAAAGCGAAATTCCGTTCCGCGACTCTCTCAATAGATAATAAATCTCCTCTGTTATTTTTTAGCTGTTGCTTTTGTACCGTTTCTTCCTCGCACACACACACACATGCCGCGTAATAAATCTTAAATCAATCAGTGCGCGATCTTCAATCAATTACAAATATCTCCGACAACTAAAAAAAAGTTCCTTTTTGTCCTTCGTAAACCGTAAAATTAATTTCAGAATTGATTTCATTACGCATCTTCTTTTAGAACTTCTAGAATTAAAGTATCTCATATGATGCACATCGAACATGTTCTTAAATAAGCGTTTTACGATTCGATTTATGATAACCAAGAATCGAAATATCTAAGCATCGATAAACAAATGAAGCGATTAATCTTACGTGATAAAAAATGAAAAAAAAACGCAAAGGCAAGCTTCCGGTTTGCGTGTTCGGTTCTTTCATTTCGAGTTACTTCGAGAATTAACTGTTGTTTCATGCTGATTCAGAAATTTATAACTTTTATCGTTTGGAATTTCATCTTCAACATAAGATTCATTAAGATTCAACAAACACTGCAACATTATATAATATATATATTTTTAATAGTTTTGATATTTCCATATTTGATTTACCATCAGTATATTAATGTAATCTGTAAAAATAGTAATTAAAAGGTTCTGGACACTTGAATTTATTATTGTTACTATTTGTAAATGTAACGAAAAGTGTTTAATGTTGAAAACAACTAGAATTTGATATGGAATTCCCAATCGTTCTAACTCATATATATTCAATATATAGCCGCAATATTCCATTAAACTAACGTTCCATTCTAAGAATAATTCTTATTTTAGTTAGAGTTATGTAAACAAATATTTAATCCAAATTAATTGTTTAATAGAAACGGCCAATTAATAAAAATCATTCGAACGAAGCCCATCGCAAAGGAATCCAGGAAAATTATAATTTGGGTCATCTAAATTCGTTGAATAATTTTATTCTCGGTCGAACTGTTTCAACTAATAGTCTTCGTAATGCCTATTAGATAGAGGTGGGCGCTAAACCGCCGCCGCCGTCGCCACCCCCGCTTGAGAATCTTCGTTCGCGCAACAAAGCGTCCATTTAACATCACGATTCCAAATGAATCATGTCGCTGCGTATTTTGTAAAACAATTGAATTAATTTTCGACATGGCTAGGTAGCGCCCATCGGTTCGTTCCGGTCGCAGGAGGCGAAATTTACAACCGCCGATAGGTTTTATGGATCGGCGTTTCCTCTTCGACTGCTGATGTTTCTGATGGCTCTCCCCCAACCCTCGGAGTGTCAACTATCTTCTCTTATTTTTTTTTGTAATTTTATTATTATTATGATCGTTTGGAAACAGTTGCATGCCGAAGCACGTCGGACAATCGAGGGATGCGACGCATGTCATTACGTAATTACGTGGGAGTCGTAGGGGAATCCCTTCCCCCCTTCTACCGTTCGACCAAAGCGCTTTTGACAGAAATTATCGTTTGTGTGTGTGCGTGTGTGTGTACAAATGCATGCATGTATGTGTGTGTGTGTGCTCCGCCATGTGGAAAACGGAAACGGAATGAGCCAGCCCAAGGCGCACAACACACAACTCAACTGAAAATTCCTTTTGTCTTTACCTCACTCTCTGCCTCCCCCGGTTCGGTTCCTTTCTCGTTCCGAACCGTTCACTCCTATGTCCATATGCCCTCTCTTTCTCTCACTCACTCATTCACTCACTCCATCCACATCCACGTTCATTACGATTATTATTATTACATTTCAAACACGCAACACGAACTAACTTGGTTCTTTTTTCTTTCCTCCGTTGTTATGTGTATATGTTGTTTTTTTTACTATTTTTTTTTTCTTATTTTCGTATATTATTTTCAGTTTTATTTCGTTTTCCACGAATTTTTCGTCAGTTACGCGCCCGTAAACTTCGCAACGCACCAATTAACCGCACCCGTGGGATTACCAAGAACACTACCATCGAACGCATCACGAACCAAAGCCGTAACTCAACAACCTGCTCAATGTATCAATTCTATATCACATCAATTCATCTACAAATTTAATTCTACTTCACACATGCAAACCTAATGTTAATTATAATTTCATTTTTTAGTTAATTCATTTTCAAATAAATTTTACTACTATTTTAAATTTATTGTATTTTACTAAAGTCTATTGTAATTAAACCGATCTATTACGATTAAATTTGTTCAATTAAAATGCACTAAAATATAAATTTTATTTAATTTAACATATTTACATAACATAACTTGATTCGATTGTTTTCAAATATTTATATAAACGAAACAAAACAATTCGAATGCAACTCATTGTTCTTTGGGAACAAGTTTTGAGTGACATTGAAACAAAAGAAACCATAAAATCATTACCACGTTCTCTAATTTGCGACTATCCCAAATGTTGATGCATTTATTAGCAAATAATACAATCGTTATTATCCTGTTTATCCTCGTAATTAATGATCATTTTGCGTTCGGTGTTTATTTTGTTTCACGTTTTTCAACTCGTCCTTTAATTAATAAATTGTATGTTGTGACAGAATCATTAGGCGCAGTCGGCTAGGGGTTAATTGTGCGTTTGCCGCGAAACACGTGTCCGGCTGCACAGCATTACATATTTATTTTAGCCGAGACCCTCCCTCCCTTCTTTATACGTTTTCATTCCAATCCTCTTTATTCCCGAAACACTCGACGTTAGTCCATTAATCATTCGTTGCCAGTCCTTTTATTTTATTCCATTCAGGAATATCAAGTGTTTTTTTAAGTATTTATTTTAGTTTCGCACTAGATAGACATATTCAATTCACTTTTTCTGTTAATTATGTTTTATAATATAATAATTAATTCAAAAACATAACAAATGTATCACATTTTCCATACTAACGTTGTCTACTGCATTTTTATGCTATTTTTTTTTAATATTAATGTTTTTCTGAAGTACAACAAAAAAAATTCAAAACCATCAATAGTAATGGTTTTAAGAAAGTCTCTAACTTATTTGTTAGGAGTCCGTTTTTTATTTGGTTACAATACAGCAATACATCGTATAGTGCGCCATTGTAAGTACGTTTTGAAAATTTCAAACTAAATTAAATTTTAATTGAGCAAAATAAAAATAAATTCTAAAAATTCTAGTGTACACGATTATTATTTTTATATATAAATGCATATTGGTGAAACCGATTACCCGCAATATGCGAGGTATTGCTGTATACACTACAAACATTACATCACTTCAGTAATAATTCAAATTGTATTCTATAAAGAAATATCCGCAATAAATAATATTTAATCTATGTTTAATGTTATTACAAAATATGTTAGTGTCTTCCGATTTGTTTAGGCTAAGCATTTTATTATGAAGACATCACTAATGTTTATTGAGTATTACCATAAATATATTGTATATACAACTCCGTTTCAGCACAGATGACGAACGTCCGCGCACCATACAACTAATCAACCTTATGCTTCTTCTTTTATATTTCTGTTGTTCTGTGTTGTTATTATTCCGCCCATTGTTTCTTCGTTGGACCCGGGCCCTTCGTCTAATGCATTCGTAATATTGACAAGACGCGATGTGTGAGAGCCCAACAGGTGTTCACCGTGCACCAAACTACCCCCTCTTGGCTCGTCTTGAACTTCTTAACCCGAAACACATGTAACGTAATTCACGGAAACATCCCGAAATAACATCATAAAACCAATAAATTATTTATTGAATCTGCCAAGCAATGCATTCCTAATGCAAAGAGGAAAATGCTAGTCCGTGAGTCATTCGAACGGTTACCCACACACCTGTCTCGCGGTGTGAAATTGTTATTAACATATACATATTTGTTTTTGTTGCCTCGATCATTCCAATTACAATTTCTTTCCGTTTTTACTCGCCTTGACGCGTTTCTCTATAATTCCTCTCTCTTCTCTTCTATTCTCTCTCTGTCCACATATATATTTTCTTAGTAAATTGGAACGATTCCTGCTGCGCCCGTTGATCAAACAAAACGTCGAATCGATACACCATAAATTACATCTAAACACTATCGATTTCGCAAATTCCTAATTAATAAATTCACCATCATTTGACTCACTGTAGTTACTGAGATCAGTACTGCGTGTTTTTTTCTTCAACTAAATATACAATAAACAAATTCACATTTCCACCTGTCATCCGGTAATGGAAAATTTTAGTTTTCGACTTTTGCGGGAAACGAATAGCGGCGTGCAGTCCCGAGAAAAACTCGCTCACTGCGGATCTCGCAGAGCGATCCAAATTCCAAAATCCAATTCGAGCAGATGCCGCGAGTTTTTCCGCGAATCGACCCACCGCTCTTCTATGAAGGCCTGATCATTGAAACGTATGATCCGCTTCGATTTGCCTTCACTATTCCTCCAAAAAAAGTATAGTATAAAAATTGATTGATAGTATACTATCTCAATAAAGATAGAAACATATAGTAGTTTGTAACTACCAATTAATAGAATTGTCATAACTTTAAACAACAAATAATATATAATTGTTATTTAAAGATTATTTAAATTGAAATAAAAAATTAAAGTAAATAGACATACTCAGCTATTATTATTTACTATACATTGTGACAATTCGTTGAAAACTATTTTTTTTTATATATGTTATGCGCTCAATATATAAGTTGATTCTTTCTCTTTTATTTTTTTATGTAATTATGTTAGAATAAGCTTAATACTTTGAGGCTAAAATCAGTTTTCTTCGGTCTTTCGTATTTTTTATTTCTAGGTTTCGAGGTTCGACTGTGAACGCAAGCCGCGGAGGTTTTAAAGTGTATTTTTGCCTGTGATAAATCGATGTAAACGTATACATGTCCAATGGGCGTTCCTGTATTATTCTTTTCTCTTCCAACTCGTGAGGTTATGCAAGCAATATGGGCGGTTCGGTGTACATTCGTCGGGGAAATTTCACCAAACCGACACACGGTACATCCAGTCGAGAAAACACGCAGTACGGACAAACAAAATCCCCCCAGAGTAGTAAAAAAATAATGAAGAATAAAAGAACCTTCGTTGAGTGTACGTATCTAACAAAAATCTATATATAAATATATGTATATAAATATATATATATAAAACAACAAATTGTTTGTTTAGTTTGGTTGTTTGATTGTTGTGTATCTTTTTTGTATCGTTACTTCGGAGGTCTTCTTTAAGGAAAATTAATGATACTTTTGGAAGACCGTCACGCCTTCTAGTTAATCATCTTTCCACTTAAGTAATTTTCCCAGCTTCGATTGAAATTGTTTGGTATTTGAGATTGGTGAAATAAGAAGGGACTCCCTTAAACGGTCCATCCGATCGTGGATTTCGGCTTGTTTGCGCAAGGCGCGCGTGTAAAATTGATTAATACCTCATGACATTATCGACTACCGGAAAATTGCATATTTTGCCGATGAAAAATTATGTACAAATATAATAAAACATTATTTCCAAGCGTTTAATAATGATAATTATCTGGGATTTATTATAATATTTTCACTGCATCGGGTAGCGCAGACTGTGTAATTTCTTCTCACTGCCGTCCAAGAAAACAATAAGAAAAAACCACGGCGATGCCCTAAGAGGCGAGCGAGAGTGAGTGAGAACGGACGATGGAGATGGAACAAAAAAAAGGCTTCTCTTTGAGAAAACCGGGTTTCTCTCGTGTGCCGTATCAGATTCAAGGGGGGCCGGGCCCTCAGATAGAAAGAACAATGCCAAAGAAACAAGCCCCAAAGATATAATACGAGAAGATGAGCAAGAATAATACAACCACAGCAACAACAACTACAAAAATAATAAGAAATGAATAAAATCCCAAAGAAATGTAGGAAAACGAATAATTAAGTTGTAATTTACAAAATGCTTATTCCTGGTAATTTATATATTTATTCAAATTCATTACCTTTTATATAAAAAAAATATTTTTTCAAAGTTGGTAAATTGTACTTTAATCTATCATACAAGAAACAGTGCGACGATAACAGTTACGAATCTTCATAGCATAACAATTTTTATTTGTTCTAAATTCATATCGGATACAGGCAACGACAATAGCCAATGCACCCCCCAAAAGTAATTATATTCGTTTATACTATTAGTAAATGTCAACAATAACAAAAAAAAAATAACGTTTATTCGTGCTCTATAATTATCCACGTGTAATTAAAAGATGCTTGAATTCCAAAAACAGGTGGAGTTTGTCTCCTAATAATTTATAAATTTCACGCCGCGCATTTTATCGATTCCATAAATAATGGAAACTCTTGTAACACGACATTTCTTGTCTCAAAATAATAAAAAGAACATAATGTATTCAATATAAATATCCGTTTCCTATGTTTTATCCCATTTTTTTTTTCTCATTCCACTCTCCGGGCACTATAATTATTTCGCCAATTAAGCCTTTTGCTTCTCGTTTATTAATAATACTTTTTCTACTTCTTCACTTTTCGCTCTCCTGTGCCGTCTTTTTATATAAAAACATATCGAAAGCGGCCGGGGCTAATTACCACCGGGATTTATGAAGCATGAAGACCCAGTTATGGTCAATTAGCGAAGTTCTTTATGCGTGCATTCATTTAAATCCACTCTCATCTACGCAAACCAATCGATGCCAAACTAAGAAAAATCTATTTCAATCGTTTATATTGTCCTGTGTTAACTATTTGTTTGCATATTCTACTAGCACTACAATATATTTTAAGAGTTACATTATATAATTATAATTAGGTTTATACTATTATGTTGAGAAGCAATAAACAATGTATGCATTTAAAATCATTTATCAGAAATTCACTAACTAATCAACTTAATTAATTGAATAAATCCAATAAATGGAATGCAATAAAATGTATTTAATTTAAATAAATTAAATTCTTTGAAGATTCACTTTGACACGTGTCATTTTTAAGCGACATCTATGAACGTTACAACGTCAGAAGCTATTACGCAATTCAATTAGTGTAATACGGTCTATTATTTTTATATACTGAATGGATGATGTGTGTAAACGTTGAAGTGACATTAACTGGAATAATCGGGCAATTAAATCTGAATGAGCAATTAGTGCAGGTTTGCATTACAATTTTTTGTTCTCTTCATCTATCCATGTCAATAAGAGGTGAATACACGAATAATTCAAAAATAGATTATACAGATATTGTTTATATGTTGAAATGACGATGTTTAATTGTCAATTGGAATTAATACAAAGATAGGTTGTGATATTAGGCTATAGATTGGACGTGTTTAGAGTTAATAATCGAATTAATGAATTTGAAGTTAGGCTAATAGGCGGTTAGTGTATGAGCTTATTTATCAAATTGACATATTAATGTTATCGAATCAAGCGTAACTAGATAATGCAAAGAATTGAATTGCGTAACGAGCGAGGGTGGCTCCGGTTGCTATTACGTATTAGGGTTTAAAAATTATTGGCGCGCGCGCACTCTTATTTGGCTGACGGATTGGAGGGGTTCAAGCTTTATTAGGGGGCAATTTGTCACTTTCGGCGGGGGCGGTTTTCGAACACAATACGAGACTAATATAAATTTGTAAAAGCGATACAGGGCGCTTTGAATTATACGCGCGTCGGGGGTTGGATTCTGGGGGCGGCGGCAGCGGCAGAGGCTCTGGTCGCTAGCTGCACGTCTGTTCCAACTAATTATAGAGAACTCAAAACCTTTGACATTCGACCTGATCCACTAACGAGCCATCGGCGGGCGTTTTGTTACAGACACACACATACATAGAAGTGACCCGACCCGGATCCACCGCCCCCGTCCTCGCGGCGCCTCTGTATCCGCTAATTCTGTTAAAATAGTCGCTTTCAAGTAAATATTAAAATATCAAATTTTGGGACAGAACTTCGAAAAAATGAGTCACAGATGGCGTATCGAGATGACAGCCTCGCTCAACGGACGGTTATATTCCTCCGGCTTCCTTTCTGTGCACACTAATAAAAATAGGAGACAAAAGACAAGAAGAGAAGTGAATAATAACGGGTATAAATTTCGAAAAGGAAGTAACCTAGAAATGGGAGCGGCGGCGCGGTCTTGGAGCCGTCGGAAGTTGTAAAATTATTAATTTATGCCGGTTTCTCGTCCGCAGTACGCGCGATATCATTACATTCCCATTTCACTCAGCAATTTCGTTTCATATAATTTTCATCTAATTCCCATTTCTGATCTTTCTCTCTCTTTCTCTGTATATTTTTTTGTTAAGTTGGTCTTAACTTTTTGATTGACGTGCAGCTACCAGCATTCCATGTCCAATTCTCCAGCCGCGAATAATTCAACGATCATTAAAATTGATGATTATTTTCGGTTTCCCTGTAATGCATTTTGAGATCCTTTTTTTTGCTTTGAATAATTATTTACAAACAGAATACGAAATTTGTCCGATGCGAGGAAGTGACGCAGAACCAAGCGGGCACTCATTAAGTTTTTGTTCTTTTGTTTTTTGTTATAAATTTATTTTCATTCTAAGTATTATTCCTCGTTGATGAAGAAACTACATTAATTGTTTCATTTTTATGAAGAACTTCATGCTGGTGCTGAGAGCATTTGCGTTTCACCTTTATTATGCTGAAATTAACAAATTCTCCATTAATATTCAGCGCACCCGGGAACAACGAGATCAACACATACATATGTGTTCCTTTGTAATAAAGAAACATCACCGGCAGGCAGGTGGCTCTAATTCTCTATTGACAGATGATAAGCGCACAACAAATGGCAACAATGTAAACATTTCGATTGAATCTGGATTTTCTTTAATAAATCCCTGTGCGTGTCCAATGCACGTCGAACGGACAAAGAACAGAACAGAAGATGAACAACTCGGATGCGAAAGAAATATAATAACATAACAATGTATCGAATTAATAATTGCGTCCATGAAATTTGAAATTGCTTTGCTCTCGGACTTTTCCTTTGACTTCCACGGCTAATTTTCGAGGTGGCCGCTCACACGAATTAATGATCATCGCAAACAGTAGCCAACGTAATAAAAAGAAAATATATAAATTTAACAAAAAAAATATGTAATAATGTCGTATTAGTTGGAGCGAGCGAGACAACTGAGGATATTAAATGTTACAAAGAATGTTTCCTTCTTTATTACCTATTTTACTGCTTAGCCATAAATCTAACCAAAACTTAAATATGCAAGCAGCAGAATTCTACAAATACATTTTTGGGGCAACTGATATTCACACAAATCCTTTTATAATTGCTACTAGGAAAACTTATTATCGGATTTGATTTTACTTATTTTAAGACTTTCAATAACTAGTGTATTATATTATATATTACTATTATACATAAAACAAAATGGTGTTGGTCGATGCAAGAGAATGATTTGAAAATTAGTCATGTAAAATTACATCTAATTTAATGTAAAATGAAATTTATAAACATATTATTACAAAATTATTATTAGTATGTTTCCAAATTACTTTAAAATAACTTATTTACATTATGAACTTAACTATCTGATGGTTTCATTCTAGCAACAACTACAAAAAGTTGTATTCAATTTTGTACTAAAATGTAATTAAACGAAACCTTTTTCCTGTTTCAAAATTTGAATATAAGATAATCAACATTTACGTATGCGAACAAAACGGCTTCCTAGATATCACTAAAAACAAAAAAAGGTGTCACGGTTGCTAGATTATTGATAACTTTTCGTAGCAGCAATTGGTACTCCGTTCCTTGCTTTTCGCTTACAGTAACTCTACTTTAGAGTTTCTCGCTTTTTAATTAGAATGGTATTCATTTGATATATTGAGATATACATTTATGATTTGATTCTTCCCATGTTTCTCTGCGGGAGGGGATCGAAATCAGATTGCATTCCAACAAATTAGCTCTAAATGATGATGTTCTGCTCTCCCAGGAGGTGTCCGCAATCAAGTAAATCACTCCGTTAATTAATATTAATATTATTACGCGCGCCACGGCGGCCTCTAATAATCAAGCACGGTGCACTTCTTTTCTAGATCCTCATGGATACAAATCAAAGAGCTGCACAGAAGATAGATCTTTACTTCGATCGTACACGGATAAAACGATTTTGTTAACTATCTGCGTCCAATTAACTTCCGAATAACTAGATATCGAAGCAGTGGTAATTGCAAAGATACTTTAAATAAAATAACTACTACTGGTTTTCACAACAACTAAAATATAAGTATTTCATGTACAAATTAATGAAATTAAAGTTTTTAGTATCATTAGCTTTATTTAATAAAGTAATTACGCTTTAGTAATAATAAAAATTACAAAGAAATGTGTGTATAAATTGCTGTTGTCGTCAATTAAAGACGATAAATAAATGAATGAAAATACACATAATTAATAAACTAAATGAGTAAGAAGAATTATGTTGCCGATTCTGGCGATAGTGGACGCTATTTTCGCCGGTCTGCAGGTATAATAAAGTTGAAGAAAACTAAACTGAATCATGATGAATAGATGTCCAATTTATTTCTTAATTTTTATAGAAAGAATATAGTATAATAATAATGACATCAATACAAAAGAAAAAAAATACATACTATAAATAATTAAAATTCTAATATAAAATAAAAAATATATATATTAATAGGCTGGCCAAAGGGCTAACGACCGAGGTCTTTCTGCCCAAATTAGTTTAATATTCTCATTTTGTTTGAATTAAAATATTTAGTATTACTAAGGAATAAGAAAGAGGCAAATGTATTAAGATAATAATATTTTAGCACGGAAAGGCATTGTGTAACTAAATAATAACAATAATATTCTTAGTAATGATAATGTCAAGACATGCAATGTTTCGTTTAATATTACAACAAATTGCAATAAACAAAAATAACACGAAACATTCCAATCATTTTCTTCTCTGCTTTTAAAACTGATTCGAATTTTAACATCTTAACATCAAAAAATTAACATTTTATTTTTCAAAACCTGCGTTTTTTTCGGTGACAATATCATAATCAAATAATTCATCTGCCTGGTTGCATATTTATCATTTTTTCTTTGTCTCTTAGTGTATGTGTGTTGTTGTTGTTTTTTTTTGTTTGTCGAGGGTAAAAAAATGCGCGCGGATTGAATGCAAGTAAGAATGCCGGCGAGTTTCTTTTCTCGTTTGCGGCCGTCTTTTGTTTCTTCTTGTTTCCCGGTGGAGACGAAGGAAGGAGGAAGAGGCGAGGAGGCCTGGGAAACAGTTAAGTATGCGTTTTACGGCCTTTAACGTTTATTAAATCCGTCTTTCGTTCTTTTACTCGGTTTCTTCTAAGAAGTTATTGCCGGTTGAGGGGTAGAGAAAGAGGGACGCGAACCGCGAAAACAGAGAATGATTTTTAGTGCGAATTAGAGAAGGCCCTTTTCCGTAATTAGCAATCAATATTGCGACGGGAAAGGAAAATTGAAAATGACTTTTACGTTTTTCCAATTACCGCTAATTGGTAACTGATTAAATTACAAAATAAAATATATGAAGAAGTAGTGGAAACAAAAATTAAATTAAAAACGATGTGTTGGTGGACTGACCTGCGTTTGCGTGAGGCCCAGGCTTGCTGCTAGTTCGGCCCTTTCTGGCAGTGCCAAGTACTGTGTCCTCTGAAACCGTCGATTCAATTGCTGCAGCTGGAGGCTCGAGTATATCGTCCTTGGCTTCCTCATCTTCTTTCCTTTGCTTCCACCCGACGGCCTCTCCAGAGCCAAACATTTGTCTGTCACATAAACAAAATCTGTTACGAAATTACTTTTGTACTTTTCAACTTACAATTCAACATACAATCTAAGCTACACATTTCAAACAAATTTATCTAAGCCTCTTCAATTTAATTTACTATTATTACAAATGATCAAATAAAATTTACGTTCATACATTTTATACTAAAATTAACGATTAAATAAAATACAGAGCTCAACATAGTTTACATAAAAAAAAACATAATATGTAAAATGTTCAAAACCTGATATAAAGGATTAAAATTTACTAAGTTTTTTTTTTAAATATGGTATAAACAGTTTTCATTATAAATAATCAAAACAACAGGAAGGTTTTTTTCTATTTAATGGAAATAATGGAAAACATTACTGTTTTTTTAGATAAAATGAATATACGTTTGAAAATAAATCTAATATTATAATTATAAATCCTAACGGAATTGACGTAAAGAAATTTTGATTAGCAGCAAAAATTAAACGCCAAAATCATGAAAACAATGTGAAACATTGATTTTGACTTCTGAATTGCAACCTTGTATATTTATGACATGCCGCCATTATGTTTTAGGTCTGTGACAGTTTTAGGCGCTTTTAAAGTGTGAAATTTCCATTTTTGTATGCATGGATTCAGGTAGTCCATAGGCAAATTAACCACGGGACAGTTTGAAGTGCAAAAATTAAGCAAATCGGGAGCGTAGAATACGACGTCCCTTTGTACAACATTGTCCATGGATAAATTAGTTCGAGGTACGATGCAGAAATACCTGTATTTTCAGAAGGAAAAGAGAAAATCAGCATACCAGAAATGCACAGTTTCTGGCATCACTTGTGCGATTTTATTGAAATGTTGATATGATTTATGTGAGTCTCAACAAAATCAACGTACAAAATAAATGTTTCGTTTTATTAACACAATTATTAGTATATTTACGAAGATTTAAATTAATTTCAATGTAATCCAGCAAATCATTACAAATTTTAAAACAGCTCAACTAATTACGGTAACCATAATGGCACGTTATATAAATGTAAAAATATTCATTGTATCCAACCCATACACAATTATACAGATTTATAGGACTTGTTTTCGCATAGAATTTTAACATATTAACACTTTGCACTATCTTATTGAAATATATTTTTCACATATTACTCATTATTACTTACTTTTTTTTTGTCAGGATTTAAAAACAAACATATTTGATTAAGATAAACTTTAAATATCAAAATAAAATTTAGAATTCTTATTTCATTTGAGTCGTAATACAAGAATATATGAAATTTTACCGAATAAATGTGTTCATAAAAGAGTAATGAAATAGTTAACATTTATTACCAAATAGAATTATAATATTGTTTTTAACAAATCAGTCAATGTAATTATTGCAAGTTTGAATAATATTTGTTAAAAACAAACTATAAAATATTGGTTTTATAAAATCACATATAATAAATTTATTACTTATCAAAAGATCAATATTGAAATAACAGTTTAATGAAATATTTTTTAAAATCACTTTAAAACTGTAATTGATCAGTAATTATTAGAATCTGTTTTATTTATTTGTTGTATGTAATTTACTTCTTTTAATATATTAAATCTTTATTGACTTTAACAACAAATACGAATGTCAATGTATTTACAGATACTCAGGACTATAATTAATTATTTTCAGCGTCATTTTGCGTGTTTCCTAAGTTGAGTATGATTAAATTATGGAAGTTGCTTAATAATTAATAATTCTGATTGAAAAATTGTTCTTTTTTTCTGAGTTTTTATAATGAAACTGCAGTTTCGAGTTTTTCAGAAAGCGCGAAATTTAATCGTCGGCAACAGTGTTGTTAACTGGCGCTGTTTTAATTGGGGTTGCGAGCTCGTTGATTGGCGCGGCCGCCTTTTGTTTTTAATTACTCCGTAACAAAAACATATACACATGCACAGAACACGCGCGCACTTCGCTGAATGAAAAAAGGTTCCGAAAAGGTATCCGATTTTTTAGCAATTTTGGAAGACTTTCAATAGTGATTTGTTTGATTTTAGGCTATTTGGAATTTCATATAATATTTACCGTCGTCTTTGGGTGATGGGGGGCAGTTGGAGGCGTACGATCCGAGATGGTAGCCGGGGTACGAATTCTGGTGCATCGGAGGAAAAGGGTAAGCACCGAGGGCGCCCCTTGGGCTTGGAAAGCCGCCGTCGTGAGCGGAGACCGGACCGCCGCCCCCGTGAGCGTTGGCTGCTGCCGCGGCTGCTGCAGCCGCCGGCGAGTTGAAGTGATGCTGATAGGGCGTCCGAAGGGGGTTGTATCCATGCTGCTGGAGTTCGATGAAGGCACTCTTCGAAACCGGCGTCACCGAAGTCCCGCCGCCCCCATCGTGTGGCGTCGGCGGTCCGATGTGTGCCTCTCCCGACATTGACGGCGTACCCGGCGGCTCCTCGTTAGGACCCCCAAATGGGGACCCCAGATCCGTGAAGTTCAACGTCGTGAAAGGTTTGATATCCACTTTGGACGAATTTAAGTTATCTCCACCAAAGCACCAACAACAAAATATTCAGATGCACCAAATGATTATATCTCAAACAACAAGATAATAAATTGAATAAATTTAAAAAAATATTTATCACTGGAAATCCAAAGAAAATCTCTTTCTCTATTTCTTTTCTCTCGCCGTCGAGCGAAAAAAACGAATGCAATAACAATTGGAAATCAAACTATCATTGTTTAAATCACTTGGGTTGCACTTCCACGCGCACTTCGATTTCCCCGAAAACCTTTTCCACCGATTTTCGGTCCTCCCTTTCCTTTTCGATTCGGTTTAATGAGGGTTTAATCAAGCAATTTGCCGCCGCCGCTCTATAATACGTGTAATTCACACCGTAATTGCGTAAAAACCATTCGAAGATTAAGCCCGAAAACAAATTACGCGAAATTGAGTGAGTACATATGTCGTTTTTCCCCCTTTCTTTTTTTCCTTCTTTCTCTCACTTTTTTTTCGTCACGTAGAAAATTGCTCTGTTCGACTCAACCATCTACTTCCTACGAGTGTAGGCACTATAATGAAGAATAATCATATAATAGTTGGCTTGGGGATCCGTTTACGAATTCTGTTGGTAGATAGCGCTAGCGTTCAGCGGTGCCACGCACTCGCCCCGCCCACCTGCAGCGCCATTGGCCGATGGATCATTCGGAGACCGGTTTCCGTCGGGGGATCGGGCGCTGTCTGGGCGTGGTCGGACCTGCGACACGCCCACGCAGACTTTCCGGCGCTTCACTTTGCGATCGGCCGTTTGACGGTGCGCCAAAAAGCACAAAAACTCACCGTCACACAAAATACACTCCGAATTTGCTCCTTCTCTTCTTACTTCAATTCATTTATTTGTTATTTGTTTTCTTTCACATTGCCTTCGATTGCAACTAACCAAACAAGTGAATTGATTGTTATTTGTTTAATATAATCAAGCGTCGGACCCGTATCGATTTGCTTACTGTTAAGAAGTGCTTATTATTTCGTGGTGTTTCAATGTGTAATTAAAATTACTTAAATGTATATGCTTATAAGTTAAGGTAATCTATAAAAACGTTCTTTCTACGTTTCACAATCCATATCCCATTCACAAATTTTAAATCACTGATATAAAACTTATAATATAACTAAATAAACTATATTTAAACAATAATATTTTCTTTTATATGCTATTAAAATTACACTGTAAATCATTGTCTTCAATATTTATCACAAGTTCACATTAAAGAATATTAAATATGTTAAAATTATATTATTATTATTATGACACTCGATATTTTAAATTAATCTTTATTTCAAGAATCTCTCATACAAATATATTTCAGATAATTTATTTAATTGATTAAGTTACAAATATTTTTAATTTTTGTGTTATCTGTATTCGATGATATTTAATATTTAAAAAGCAATACAACATAATTAGTAAATTTGCCAAGATTGCTTTAAAATTACAATTGGATAATTTAAATTATACAACATTTCATTCAGTTCATTCAATTAAATAATAAGGTTAATACTTTAATTGCAGTGTAAGGTTTCCTTTAATTATGCTCCCTTTTAAGGAATCGGATGTGCTTCTCGCTGTCAACGACGCTTTTTATAGCAAAAATAAAACATTTATCATGACAATACATTGTGCTCAAAAATACCAAATAATAACTATGTAAATTTTATGAAAGTCATTTCAGTTGTATTCATTAATAAGTAAATAAAAAAAGATTTAATGAATGCATCGATGATTTCTTAAATCTAATTAATGTTCCGATGGTGCTTTTCGAATGGTCTTTTTTTTTCGGACGCTCAGAGTGAAATTGCGACAAAGGCGGTCGGGGGTCCTAGTTCTTCTATGTCTCCCTTTTTCGGTGATTCCCTCCCGCTGCTTTAACGACCCCCGTTTAGTGTAAACAAGCCGCAACAACTGATTCTAATCTCATCTCGTCACAACTTCTGTCTTTTCTTCGGCTATTTACTGTACATCACTCCGCCAAAATACCTTTAAACGTTTCCGTCTTTTTTTCTTTACATCAGCCGATATCCATTGCTAATCCCGCAAAATGGGTTCACTGAGTGTAAACTTATTGGATTTAGTAGATCTCTCTGTGCTGATAAGCAAACAAAAATACTTAGAATCAAAGTATAAATTGCTATTTTTTACAATATATTAATCATGAATTTATGTTTTTCATAGATCTATAATCTGTATACTTATTACTAAATAAATTATACTATATTTGTCTTGTATTGAAATTTGATACAATTCAACTTAAAATATATACAATACTGATAAAATTAACAAAAAAATAATGGAATATAATAATTTATTAAATACAAACTATAAGAAATTAAATTTCATGCCCTTTAATATATTTCTTTCATAAAAACTATTTGTTAGTATATGAAAGAAATAAATAAGTTAAAATCTTAAGACAAAATAAAATTTTGTTTATCTATAATTTTTCACCGTATATTTTCTACGGAAAGTTCGAATAGATACAACTTCTATTAGGATCAAACAATCTATCAATTAATGTTCTTTGAGATATGCAATGGAATCTATTGGAATTAGTATTTTTTTATAGTGTAATAGAGAGAGAGAGAGAGAGAGAGATAGAGAGAGAGAGAAATGAAGGGAGGAAGTGCTTATGCAATAATTATCGTAATTATGGCAGTGAAATTCGAGGCTCGCGCGAAAAGCCGCAGATGTTCGTAGATCGGCGGACAGAACGCAACTCTCGCGCTTCGACGTCGTCATGGAAATGCACATACTTAAACGTGAATTTAATTGGCTGTTATCGAGTCGGTATAGGTGATGTAACATATGAAAAATAAAATTAACCGTACTAATTTGTTTCGTTTACATTGAATTAATGAAACCAATTAATATAATGCCTTATATAAGAACGCATAATATTATATAAGGTTATAATCAAATATTCTTCATTATATTTTTAATTTATTGGATCTTTAATTTCGGTCTACGGTACAATTAATATTCTTTAAGAAAATCATTTTTTTATCTATGATCTTGATTATTTGTGTAATACAGTGGATCCTCGCATAACGAGCATTTCGCTTAACAAGCAAAATGGATTGTAAGAAAGATGACTCGCTTAACGAGTGAAGTTTCGCATAAAGAATGACGATGAGAAGAGAAGTCCCAGATTGCGCGCCTTCTACATCATTTTTAAAACTTGTGTACACATATTATGTGTATTTTTGAATATGTTTCACTATACGAGTAAAAATCCGGAAATTTTGAATCCGATTAAACTCGTTTTTTATGATAACAATAGATGTTATCGAAATGTTCTGTTTTTTTTTGTATAATATTCATATAAATCCGGAAATCTATTTTAGATTACTTTTTTCTGTCTTATGAAATTTTATTAAATAAGAAAAGGTATTTGATTAATGGAAGTACATTACATACTTAGTTTTCTATATATCCTTCCTATATACATACGTAATAATATCGAATTTCTTAATTGTAATTAAGCTAATGGGTTTCGGCTGTAGTACTTATGACCAAAATTATATACTATAACAAAAAATAACATTAGAGATAATCTTCTGAGAATAAAAATATTTTGGTTAAATCTACCAAAATATACTTGAAATTAATTGATTTCTGCAAAACATTTTTTTTAAATTAACAAATAGGAGAATCTGCAGTGTTTTAAATAATAATCTCATATGTAAATAATATATATTACAATACAAGAATGAAATCATTTATAAAAAAAACATCTATTAATAATAATTAATTTATATGATATTCATAATTATTATTTTAGTTCATACATTTCTGTCCTTATGTGTAAAATAATAAACATAAATTAAAATATATCCGGGCAGAAAGAAAGACCTATGATCAAAATAGCCCTTTGAAGCTGTTGACATTTTGATTTATGACATTTATATTATTGTATTGAGTTTTTATTTGTTAACTTTACTGTTTCAATAAATATTATTATTATTAAAATATATATGCAAATTAAAATATGAAATTAATCTAAGATTCAATAATTCTTTATGTCGTGGAATAATGTATTTTTTGTATGATAATTTTGTGATTGACAGAAATCCATTGAGAATTGAAGTAAGTATTATAATTTTTCTTATAATAATAAAGATTTTCTAACAAATGTTTCATAATAAATCATTCAGAAAGTTTAAAGTCAAATTGTGATGAAAGTGATATATATAGATGTTTATTTGCTTACTTTAATAAAGTATATGATTAATCAATATTTATAAATAAATTATATAATGTTGAAAAGCAATATCTATTCACATATTTTTCTATGGTCTTTGCATGTATATATTTTTTTTTATTATTTCTTTTCCCCTCTACTGTGGTCCGTCAATTCGGGCAGGAGAACTAAAAAAGGAGAAGTAAAGTGTCGGTTTGAGTTCAAAAGGGAAGAGGTGTGTTCCGGTGGCGCCGAGTCGCTCTTCCTCAGGTAGACACACAAAGCTACAAAATCCACCTCACCTCCTTTCCTTTCCAGTCCATTCCTTTCCGCGCTTTCATCCTCGTCGAAAACATTCGACAACATTCTTATCAAAACACGAAGGATGAAAGTGGGAAGAAGAAGATCAAGAAAGAAAGAAGAGAAAAAAAAGGAAACGAAACGTAACAATTATATTGCGTCGCAATTACCGGCCCTAATAACCGACCGCAAATCAGTAAAGGATAACGAAAAGAAGAACCAGAAACGCAACGGGTCGACTGGTCGTCGGTTTACGGCCTTCTCGCACATTTCACGTCCACTTGACTCTCCGCTCTCTTCAATTTTTAACACCTTTTACAACCTCGTAAATAAATTACTTCTTCATCCTTCAACCCTCTCCATTACATATTTATTTTAACCCTCGGACACAATGTGCACAAAAGTTCCAAAATTCTCTACAAAGATAAAGATGATCGTAGATGATTAGTATGCTGTAAAAACAAAAGGTGTTGCTTTCAACGCTTTGCCAAAAAATGAATACAAAAAAAAAGACACAACCGCCAAAAGAATTGAAATAATAATAATAATAAAAACAAAGCCAAAAAAAATGTACACATCAGCGTGTGTATGGGAAAGATATATCAGGTAGATATGAGTCTCGGCGACGACTGCGGCGATGATGATGATGATGATGTCGGAGAGCAGCAGGAGATGAGGAAACCGAAAATGAATAAATAAAAAAAGAACACGAGCTGAAAAGATAAAAGGACGAGCAGAAGGAGTGAAAAGAAAAGGTGGCTGTGTGTTGGCATTAAGGTGACAAGTCATGCTGTTTAATGATTTACTATCCGAAGATGACGGCGCACTTCAAGCCCGGTAGCTACTTACTTACTCACTCACTCGCTCACCAACTTTTCTACATCCTATCCTATTTAATAGAGATGATGATGATGACGATGAGTAAGATCGTGGAACAAAAATCATTTTGGGAAGTGGGGACGAATTGAAGGAGAGAAAAAAAAATGTAGAATTCATAGTAATAACACATGTTTCTACGAGGAAACATTTTTTGTTCATGCTTTTGTATCGTACATTTTTTTTTGAAGAAATTGTTATAATTTTATTACAAATTAATTTCATTTGCATGTTTCACTCATCAATTATGCATATTTGAAAATTCACAAATATTTAATCATCACAGTATTATTTAAAATCTCTCTCAATTCGTGAAAAAAAGATCTAAATATAATATATAAAATTTATTTATTTATTAAATTTATTGATTACTCACTTTCAATTCAATTTCATTAGATAATCTTGCGATCTGTTTTTCAGAGCGTTTCAATTGGGGATCGTACAGATGCACTTTGCAATGGCAATGTGGTTCAACTAGAATAACTACAAAGTAGTTCAATGGCTTTGTTTTGACCGGTGGTTAAGATGGCTTCAGCATCAAAGGTTTCGGATATGGCCAAATGGAATACTTCTTTTCCATTGAAGCAAAAGTGTTTATATCGACTGCCATCTTAACACGCTAATTTAGAATCCTGGATTAACTTTAATTATACATGTACTTGTCTAGTATTTCAAGTTCCTATCCAATTTGTTAATACATACATTGCAATAAAATCTTATGTAATAAATAACAATTTTATTACTGTTTTAAATAATTATCTCGAAATATCATATTGCATTTAAAGATAAATTAAATATAATCTTAATATTTCAATTAATAATTTTTTTTTGTATACAGTGGAACCTCGCTTAACGAGTTTAATCCGTTCCAAAATTTTCGGATTTTTATTCGTATAGTGAAATACTCGTATAGTGAAACATATTCAAAAATACACATAATATGTGTACAACAAGTTTTAAAAATGATGTAGCAGGCGCAAAATCCGGAATTTCTCTTCTCATCATCACTCATTATGCGAAACGTTTAAGCGAGTCATTGTTTTTACAATTCATTTTACTCGTTATGCGAGGTGCTCGTTAAGCGAGTTTCCACTCTATTACTGTTGACAAATTAAGCAAACAAATATAAAATAAGTACATATAATAAATATATAATTGTAATTATTAATTAATAACTTGTAAATGTCTATTGGGTAATTAAAACAAATCATAAAGTAAATACAATGTGTGAGGTTTTGATTGAATTGTGTCTGTGTATTTACGATATTTGTATTTGACATTTTACAACGTTCGATGCAATCTGAACCCTTGTCTATTCCTCTCCACCTATCTCTCATTTTCTGTATTCTCTTTTTTTTTGTCGGCTCCGGCTCGGGTGGTTTGAAATTAGGCGCGTTTTCAGTTTTACATCATTCGGCTTGACTTTTATTGTTTGCACGCTGCGATTAGAGTCCAGGTATATTTGGAGGTGATCTACTTACTTGACGCCCATTTCGGACCTCGCATCCTTAAGGTTTTGGAACGTGCGCCCATAAATAATCCCCGTTGTCGGGATTCCCTTTCATATTCCTTTCGGCCGATCCTGCCGATGGAACTCATTAAGTCTAATTCGCTTTGTGCAAACATCGTTCCAAGTTCATCTATCAAACCGGCAAACGGACCCGAAAATTGTTATCACTTCCTACGGCCCTTTTTCCACATCATCCATCCAACCATCCACGTCGTCGGATCGAATCATTCCCTTCGCATTTTCCTTTCGTCTGCTACCGGAATTTAATTTATTCCGTTCGGAAATTTAACGATGTCATTAAAACAGAAGAAATTCCCTTCTACTTCGGTTTAATAGTTCCACATAAACATAAAAAAAAAGCTATGCAAGGGTGCTACTTAGAAACTATTGATGTTTCTATTAATTCCAATAACAATATTTTATGGTCCTTTTTTGTTATAAGTTATATATGATCATATTCAGAAGCACATTTGCAATTTAAATAACAATTCCACGCATCATTTTACAAAATGCCTAGGCATTATATCGAATTCCGCCATTATACCTCTAACATGTAAATATTTACTTTTATTTCATAGTATTTTTCCGCATTTCTTTTTTAATGTTATTTGTTTATACAATAAATATTATTATTGTTATTCAATTTAAATATTTACATTTAAGTTTTTATATTAATAAGAAGTAAATTAATAACAACATTGTAATTCAATAAGAAACATAAGTTATTTCATGATAAATTTATTAATTATATTTCAGTTAATTCAGGTAATTTCATCAAAAACAAGTCGAGAAAAAATTCAACATCAAAACTGCGATTAACAATCCAAATATTGTAGACTATAAATTTCACAAAATCAGAGTTTAGTGAAAATAATATTTTTATTTTATGCTTTTGTGTGAATAAAATGCGCAAAACTTGTTATAAAGATATACGCATTGCATAATCTATATATTTATTAGTAATTTTATCCTTTTATTTTAATATAACACAATATATCATACAACATACAAAAGTATATTCTTCTTACTCTATTTTTGTACCATTTTTCTAATGTCTAAATATTTTTACAAAATATATTGAGCACTTATCAAAAACTTAACGCAATTAAATCCATATATTATCCATTATCTAATTTACCTTTCTTCATAATCTTGCTACACATTTCATATAAACAATAAACCTAAAAAAAATATACCAAAAAAAAGATTTTGGTAACGTTTGAATAAAATTTGAATAAATATTTTTACGAACTTCAACTATTGCTAACTGAAATATATATATATTTTTAGAACGAAATAAATGGATTGTTACATTTCTTTAAATCATATGGATATTTTAATATAAAAGCTGCAAATATATTATAAATTAAAAGTTCATAATATTATTTTTTTATTAGTTTCATCAAATATCGTCTATTGTATCTTATAATAATAATTATTGTTATAATGTTTATGTTACAGCTACAAGAAATATAAAACTTTTGCAACGGACATTTGACTTTAAATCTAATTAATTGTTATTAAATAATGAAAGTATATTAATATAATAAATTAATTCATTAGAAATATAATCATATAATAAATGTTGTAAATCCATTGCTAAAGGTATGTACAAAATCCAAACACATTTGCAGCTCTCAGCCATCATTAATTATCTGCGGTGGATCTCGTGTGTTCTTTTTTTTTGGTGTGCGGCCGAAGGCAAAGAAGAAGGGAGCGGCGAAATATTAATAATTCGTCTAATTTTTGTGCCCTCCTCGCCTTTCGTCCTTCCTTCATCTGAGATGATCCCCTTTGACGCCAGGCGTTCAGGGCTCGGGGCGTAATTCGTCTGGGGCTGCTGCTGCTCCTGCTGTAAGAGTTGCTTACCAACCCCGACAATGCAGTACTTCTTTCTTTCCCTCATTCCGCCGCGGTACGTGTGCGGTCCTCAAGTATCCATGGGGCGGTAAAAAGGTACAGCACACCCTATTAGCATCCACTACAAAAGATATTATAATATGATTGACACCTGACAACGAAAAAAATCCTACCATCCGCGATTCGTCACGCAGATTTTCTGTTTTGACGCTGTTTCTTTCCCTTAAATTGCAGCGCTCATTGTCTTCTTCTCGTCCATATTAATACACACACAAACACTTTTCCCATCCGCAACTTCTCCCTTCTCGTCGTTCCTCTTCTGCTGTTGGTCGAATCGCGTGTTGCAATTGTTTCGAATTCCTACGTGTATTCTGTTTTTTCTCTTTCTCGCTATTATTTCCCTCTGTTTGCTTGGTGTGTTTCGTTTTTCTTCTTGTTTTCGTTATTCCCTCTCTCGCTCTCTTCCTCTCTTTTTTTTGTTGTTGTTTAATTTTTATTTTGGGATCGCGTGTGCTGCGGTGCAGCTAGTTTTTTTTCTTGTGCGGGTTGCATGGCGGAAACCGCATTCGCTGGGACATCCCTTGCGATTAAATTACTATCGAACTCTTTTAGGGGAGGTCAAAAGGTGCAACACGCAAAACGAATCCAAACACACAGACCCACACACACATACATACACACCATATGTGTGTACGTATTGAAAATAGTCACGTAATAAAACATTAAAGAGAATTAAAAAGAAATAATAATAAAAGTGAACGAATTAATTAATTTGCTATATGCTTCGAGTGCATTAATTAATTAACGGCGGACGCCGAGATTAAAGATTTATCATGAGTGATCCGGGAACTTCGCTCATTAATCCACTTCTCCTTCCGATTAATCGAGAGAAATATATTTTCCTTTCGCTGACAAAATCGGAGAGGAAATTGGTTTTAGTTAGAGAGATGACCTACTACATTATTCGACCGCAAAGAAGGAAGCTCCAGAATTATATAGTATACAAGAAATAATACAATTAAAAACAAAACATTTTTCATACTTATAATAATTTTATAAAATTTTATTACAAAAACTGTTATATAAACAAAGCCAAATACTTATATTTACTTTACTTACTTACTTTTTACATTTAATATAGTACATTGTTTTTTTTAATATTTTTACGTTAAATTTTAATATACATGTATATAAATGTTGTCTAATTAGTAGTTATTCTAGTAACGAATACGAATGTTACTTCAAATTAGAAAGTGAACACTGATGTCAACAAAGACAATTTCAGTAGTTAAAACTAAAACCCATCCTAAATTGAAACATCCCTAATACTAGGAATTAACCTTTTGACTATTAAACAATTACTAATCCGGTGGAGGTAGTAAACCCTCAGATTTTCTAGGAAATATTACTCATGTCATAGTTGTACTACTTAAAGTAATGTTCATTTTCGATTATTGCAAATTTGCGTTTGTCATTTAAAACTGATTGAAAAAAAAGTTGGATATGATTATTGTTGGTTGGATATAATCAAGTTAACGCTGAAAATCAACTCACTTGCTAATCCTGATGTAACTACGTGTAAATGTGGCTGAAAATAAACAAGAATCAATTAAAATTGTATGATTTTTATTGTTTGCGAAGCAAAGGCTAGAAACGCTCGCATCATGCTCAATCCTTTCTACACATATTTACTCAGTGTACATTTGAGTGGATTTGTGTTGGCCAGTGGGAAAACAAAAAGACGAGACGGAAAAGATACAAGAGATATAGAGATATCTCGTTCGCAGTCTTTTGTGATGAATTGCCTCCGAATGACTAAACACAATTCGAGATGAGGCTGCTCAAAAGCCTCTCTTCTCTGAGCCTCACTCCTTCCTCCTCTCGACCATCTCATCGCACGTACCCCCAGAGAGGACTAAGACGAAGACGGCCCAAGAGTGTTGGTAGATTTTACAGGCCATCACACGCCGTAAATGGCCATTATATAGCTATTAATCCTCGTTAAATAATTATTCATCACCCCAATGCACCGTATAATGCCTCATGACAACCTCACGTAATCGCACGGAAAGAATCATCTAGCCTCGCGCAACGATCAAACTTCACAATGTCATTTTATTATTTTGTTTGTTTGTTTTTTGTTACGCTTCTATCGTTTCTCAATCCAACAAACATTTGATAACAATACGTTTGCATGGCGAGGATATGCGACTTCCTCCAATCAAATATCACATCTACTTATTGTTTCATATACTCATTTCACGTAATGAAATAATCTAATACATACAATACAATGTTTGCATTAATAGGTATTAATGAAGCAACAAAATTGTCAATCAAAGTAATCGAATAAATTAATTTTATGTAGATTAAATTAAAAAATATTAACTTTTTTTCAATTCATTTTAATAAATAATAATTATTATTGCAACGATAAATCACCAAAATATAATTTCAATACAATAATATAATAACAAAAATTAAATTACTTTAAACTGCTTCAAGGGCTATTGACCTTTAAAAATAATGTTTAAAACGTGATATTAAATTTTCCATTAAATGACCACTGCAAGCATCTGCTCTTTTGCTACTTTACATTTAACAAAATATTACAAAAATAAAACATTATAGGAGGATAAAATATTATTATACAGCCTATTAATATATATATTTTATTTTATGTTCGAATGTACTTCTTTTTTTTCTTATGTATTCATGTTTGGCCAATAAATTATTATTATTGTTATTATATTGACTTTATTAATAAGATGTGTGAGATTGTTTGATTAGGTGATTTTTTAGTGTTATTATTTTAATTTCATATTTTTGTTTTTCCATGTTGAACAATTTTCTATTTTCTGTGCACAAAATTTTAATAAATAACACATAACCAAACAAAAGAAATGAACAGTTAGAAACTAGAATTAAATTTAAATAAAAAGTCCACATTTTATTCACTTACTTTATATGTTTCTAAAAGCGTATATACAATAAATTATGTTTATTATTATTGTTTATGCATTTCATAATATAATTGCGAAAATTGCAAAATTGAGATTCAAAAAAATTATCAACAAAGAAAATTGCACTACCACCAATGGATTACAGACTGTTTTGTGTACATATAAGTTTAAATGCTTCAAGGTTCATAAATATATTATTTTTTAACGATAAATATTGTTGTTGGTATTATTTCAAATGGGGTAACTGGATTTCCGCTGCACCTACAGCGGTATATTCAAAAGAGAAGAGAATACTCTCCAGAAGTCTAATTTTGGTGAGAAACGACGTGAAGCGTAAAATTTAATAATGGATGATGATAGAAATATATTCTTGGCTCAACAATTTGGAACGAGAATCAAATTCTACGAAACCCGAATGCATGCGTGTGCATATGTATGTGTGCAAGCGTCACGGCCTCCTGCGCTTCTTTGTTTCAAGGAATTGACACGCATTGCGCAACGCTTCGTCCTCTGTTTCTCCGATGTTTGTTGCTGCTGTTCGGTTATTTCGTTGCCGTAATTTTGTCATTTTAGTTTCCACGTTGGAAACAACGCTATGTTGAAATTGCGAGCAAATTGTGTGTGACACAAACACGCTAAACCTGCCGGTTGCATAACCACGCACGCAACGAGCAGCGTACATTATTGGCGTTGAGTGCAGAGTGGAGCATGAATTGGATTCTCGGATCGAGAGTGCGTTATGTAATTTTGAAACCTGTGTCGACACCTGCTGTCCAGACACCAAATCAAATTACCCAAAGGGGTGGATGCTCTCAGCGCGCATGCGTTGTGCACGTCCCACACTCCCGACCATTGCCCAACCAGCCCACCGGTTGCCATGGCGACCAGCTCTAATTATATGTCTCCGATTGGTCCGCTCCTTTCGCATCCATAACGTATGCACCAATTAATATGGCCGAATGCACGCGAACGCAAGTATCGCTTCGTGCGTATGCAAATCTTATCACTCACCGCACAATGAATCCATGAATGAGAAGATATTGCTGAGAACAATTTTTATAACATAGTACATATATGAAATAATTAACTTATATATTTTGAAGTACCACATTAATTTTATTTCTTGTTATTTTTCCTCCATCTGGATTACATTTAATCGGCTCTCTTGGTATCATTTTGTATTATTACAAAACTACTAATTTTGTCTGTAAAAGGGATGTGGATAAGCCATATAAGTGGCGGATTGAGGGTAGTTGGGCCTCTAGGTAAAACATTTTTGGCTTTAATATTATTTTAAAGATTTATATTTCATAAACGGTTGCTTACTCATAACTATATTTGTTAACTTCACTATTGTAAGCAATATAATGGCCTGTTGACACACAAATAATCGAAATCTTATATAGTTGGGCAGTTAAATTTATTAGTATTTATATTTAATTCATACCTTGTTTTTTTTTTTACTAAAAACTCTTGTAATGTAACAACTTTAATATTATTGTTTTTTCACATTTTAATTTAAGAAAATAATTTGCCAACAGTATATTTTTACCATGATACATATATATTTGTAACTTTTTTTATTTTAATGAACCTTTTTTACTCCCTTTCGGTGTTTTTGTTGGTTTTTGGGGTTCAAACTAACTTTTTTATGTCGGATTTTTGTGATACTGACGACTATATATTTGTATCTTGAAATGAATAACATTTACATCATGTAGTTATAAAGAAAGCATTATACATTTTATAATAGGATATGATCCACCGGTTGCATAGATCCGTAAGAACCAATATACCTTTCAGTGCCTCTTCAACAGGGAGGTTTAAAAAATATTGTAATTTTGCATGTTGATTTGAATTTATTAATACAAATATTAATTAGATATAATATTCAGTTTTAAGTTAAAAACAATACCAAATTTGAATGGCATATAGATAATAATAGATTTCAAAAGCATTCTGGACTTTTCTCAATCTCATTGACAATTAGCTTTGTTAACACTGGAACTTCCATATGATTAATTGGCTGATTCAAACTAAGATACACAGTTTTTTTTAATTTCTTGGACAACATGGATACAATACTTGCAAGGAAATCATTGTCAAAGCTACCCATTATATTTGTCGTTATATGCTTGCCCCCTATAGGATTCATAACACCCATCGCCAGCTGTGTAAAGTCTTTCAGTTGTCCAGAAGTTACAACAATCATCACTGAGTCCAACATTTTTAACACATCAAAACTGTACTCCTTCTCATGTGTCTTAGATGAAAACGAATATACTTCGAAGTTCGATTTCAACGTTTCCATTTTGTACACTGGAATAAAATTACTTTTAATTATAGAATAGTTCATTACTAAAACCCTTACCTTGTATTATAATGACTTTTTGTTTTTAGGTTAGACTTGAAAACATTGAACTATAGTTATGCAACAAACATAGCATTTGTGATGATAATTTAAATTCTCATGAGATGAAATATTTGAAGTGCCCAAGAGAATAATTTCAGTTATTTTAATGATGGCATCAGAAAATAAATCATTAAGAACAGTCGTTCCCAACAGGTTGGTGCCCTTAGGGAGGAAGGGGGTTTGGAAACGGTCGATGAATACGATTTTAAATTTTATTAATTGTAATCATAATTTTAATATGTATTAATATATGTTTTTTGATATGATGAAATCTATAATAATTTGCTTCTACATACGAAAGTTCGTTTGTTTTTCTGTAACTCTATTCTGGAATCTGTAAATCTATTTTGTAAATTGATAAAACTATGGCAAAAATTAAATGTTCCGTCTTCAATTATCAAATCTTTTGAAAGCTGTATCATATATTGATTTCTCTTTGTAGGAATCGATTGAACTAAAAGAGAATTTTGTATCTAAAATCAAACATGATTTGCCAAATATTGGATTTGCAAAGACATTCGTAAAAAATACTTTAAATTAACAAATATACCCAAAAAATAGTTGGGAACCATAATTTAGAAACAAACAAAATTTGAGCTTTGTATGCATATAAAACAGCAGAAAATCGACATGAAACTCACAGGTGATGGCTAAACATTTTTATATATGGATAATTTTCTATAATTATGTTTATGATCATGAATTTTCTGTATGATATAATTTTAGAAATCAATAATTATCATGTAAATACAAATGTGTTTATTTTAATTAAAATTTTCAAATTTCAATTGCTTTGAAAAAATGTTATATACTAAAAATCTAGTTTTTCCATTGTCCATTACATTACTTAGAGAATTAGTAAATACAATAAAATTTAACCAAACAATCAAGAATACCTTTCTCTACTATGCATATAAATTGATGTTTTAGCATACACCTGCCTGCTACTTTTAAAATTACAGATGCGGGCCTCACGTACCAGCCGTGTACCAATTGCAGGAAGACCGCTTATCGGTACTATCAATCAGTTGTCATTAAGTATATAAGGCGCAAATATTCTAGACGAAATGTACACCGAAGCAGAGAACACAATGTGCAACATCAAGTCAGCCTGCTGGACCTTGGTCCTTCTGATTACTTTCGAAATCATCTTAGCCCAAGATGGTGCGTTCTTCCTGAAGGCATCCAAGAGCGTTCCCAGAATTGGAAAGCGCAACAGAAACGAGAACGATGAAAACTTCAGGAAGATCTTCCTAAAGGCTTCCAAATCCGTGCCAAGAATCGGCAGAAGAGACGTAAGTATTCTAAATATCAAGTTCATATTTTAATCGTTTGATCATATATTAACAAAATATATTATATATTATTTAACATATGTATCATTTATATAATATTATTTAGAAAATGTGCTACTAATAATGTATTGTTTCAGTTTGTTCCTGCGATGCAACAAAAAGAAATCGCCGAGAAATGTAAGTAATAAAATATAGAAATTTTAAAATAAGTTTTAATGTAGGTACTATTTAATTGAAACGTCTGTATTTCTGTTATCTTAGATGAAAATTGGTCGGATATTGCTGATCTATATGAATACTATCCGGAGCTGTTTTCCTCACCGCAACTACTGTCACAGTTTGAAGACTATAAGATGTATGGGGACCAAATTTTTCCAGAGAAGATGCATATGAAACGGAAAGATGAATCAGAATTAAGAGAGTTCCATATCGAACAAGACAACTAGAATCTGTTGGATAACGATATATATTTTTTTTATTGGAAATAAAGATTTGACCTTAGTATAACATATTTTATTTGTTTACGTTATTGAGAAACCATTCATTTTAACTCAAAAATATTTTAAATGTAAATGCTATTTGCAGTGGCCAATAAGTCGAACTATTCTTAATCCCCCACTGAATATTTGTCTATTTTATAAAATTACTTAGTGCAATAAATTGGAAGTTTATTTTAATAAATAAATAAAATTTAATTTATTTTTAATAAATATTTGCTAATAGGTAAAATAAAATCTACTATATGAGTATATTTGAATTTATACTTATCTATTTTTTTTTCGGAATTATCTTTTCCATATAGTTATAGATTATTTACTATAAGTATATGCATAATATATTAAGATAAGGAAACATATATAAAGGAATAATTTAATTCAAACAAATGATGAAAATACAAATTGATAAGCGTTTCTATATTCAAAATTTCCTGAGATTTCGTAACATCTTAGCTACACAGTTGTTAAAACTAAGGCGACATTTACTGAAAAATAATGTTGAATTGAAGTACTATAAAGACAAATATGCATTTGGTCATATGCACATACAACAAAACATTAAAGTATAAAAGGAATACTTTCAATAATGCCAATTGTATGACTCGCTCAATCTTCGTATTAACGTTTACAAATAAAAAGCTCACATCTTTAGTATTCACACATTTATTTCAATATCTATTTAGAAAAATTATAGTTATATGATTTAAATATATTATTTATATATCTATATATATTTCTTTCGCTTTTTGTTTGAAATATTCATAAAAAATTAAACTTTACATATTTTTTCGTAAAAAAAAAACAAACTTGATCAAAACAAACTTAACAATTCTTTTTCATATGTATATACATGACCACCATTTCCAATCGCCAGCAATTATATTATAAAAATATGCATTGTCCAACAGAGGTGATGATAAAAATAAACTAATAATACGCAAATGATTGCGAATATATCACAAATGAATATGCATTATTCCTCGAACCACACAATCAGTTTCGACTACTATTATCTCACTTAAAAAAAAAAAAAAAAACATTCACTTTCTAGGAGAGTACTTTGGATTAACAGGCATGTGCGTGAAGCTGCGCAATTCGTAGCACATATCAATTCCATGTGCTGTAGCTGTGTCTACATCAGACTTTCTGAAGATAATCATGCGAATGTCGCTGTGCAAGTAAATACGACCAGACTTTGAGCTCATAAATCTGTAAACAGAAAATATGTAATACTAATGAAAAATGCCAATGCAGCTATAGTTTTTACCTAAGATGAATTAAATATCGTAGCCACTTTGGTCCCCATTCCAATTCCTTATCGTGACAATTTGTTGGCATGTAAAGAGTACGCTGTCGGATGAAAGTTTGAGAATTTGGTGGCATGTCTGCAAGGTTGTACATAATGACAAACATTTTGACTACGGTACCAAGAGGATTGAAAAGAGTCACTTGAATGGTACCGGTTTTAGGCACGTTGTAGCCTTTTCTACCCAAATTAATATGGCCCTGAAATAATTTAGTCAAGAATAAGAATGCACTCATATGTATAAAATTTAATATTACCAGATAAGGTGAAGAAACTTTATCGTTATCGCCAAGAGTATAGAAAAATACAGTAACAGGAACAACCAAGTGCCTTGGAACGAAAGAGCCACTAGCCCCAAGTTCTGCTTTAAAACCATGAACCGTTGAGACAGGTTCCAAACGACCGTTCAGTACTGATTCTTCGAAACTACCTAAACACAGATGCATGGTTTACACGTACTTCTAAAATACATCCAAAATGGGATTTACCTAAGAGGTTTGCAGAATGGCTACGTCTATATACTTTGACCGGCGTAGGTTGAGGTTTTTGTGTATATATGTATGTTTCCGGGCTGCAGGGGGAAACTATACTACCGTCACTTTCACTATCGTCATCGGTCGAGAAACTCGCAGAGAATAATGCACTGAGAACAGTACAATATTAAAAAAAATAAGATATTTAACTATAGTTGATTATGAACCTTTTGATATCGGACACTGAGTTAATACTGGAATCGTAATCGAAACACGACTTGCCACGTCTTATGGGTGCAGGACTGCTGGTCAGCGGTAGTCCTGTGCGTGAATGAAAAACCATGGATGCAGCACTATCCAAGTTCTTCCTAAACTTGGCCTTCTCGAACGGCGAGGGTATATCAATTGTAATTGACGATTTGTCCGCCGGCTGTTTAAAATCATCGAATTGAATCTTCTGGCGTACCTTTGATTTACAACCTTTTCGCTTATTGTTACTGGCACTATCACAATTATCACTAAAAGAACTACAGATTTTTTTTGAAAATATCTCTCCACTGCCGTTAATCTTCAAATTTCTACTATTACATTCACTCTGAACACATTTAACATCACATTCGCTCATATGACCGGACCCACCATCCTGGAGACGGCAACTGCGTAAAATCGCATTCAGGAGGACGTCTCCACGGCCATTCTGCTGATTGCTGAGATCATTTTCCATGACACCCATCGCCTCTCTAAACTCGTCTCGGTTCAACATGAAATCCAGCTTGGGGGTTTTTGTATCGCCGACTCCAGCGCCAACGCTTTCAATGTTCCTCTTTTCGCTGGAGCCCGAAGTAGAGGGCTGTGACAAACTACAACTTCCGCAGCTCTTTAAGAACTTGTACTCTTTCTTCACATCAAAATCATCAAAGTCTTCACATCGGTGCTTTCCCTTCAAAGTGCACTTGGTATGCATTCGATCGTCCAACATCCAAATATCCTCTGCTGAACTCAAATCGTCAGATTTACATTTGGTACATACGTTCGAAGGCGGTTTCGACATCCGAGGTAAGCTTAAGAGTGTCACATTAAGTTGCAAGCCATTTCCCATATCGGTGGTTGGAAACAAATGCTCGTTTGCATTTTCATTAAATTTTGGCTGATCGAAAGTTTCGCCTGGTATAGCTAAACGATACTTCAGGTTGGCATTAGATATGTGCGGTGCACCTAAGTCCTGACACGAAAGCCAGGCAGAAATTTGCGAGAAATAAAGCTGCGAGCGAACTGCGCTTATCAGCTGATTCACATTGAACGGAACCGAAACATCAGACGGTCTACAAAACAAAACATGTTTGCATTAATATTTTTCTGTATTCTTAAAATGACAATTTATACCTATCTTGGGTTATAGAGAAATACCATTTTTCCAAAAGCAAGTCGTCGTCGGAATTGTTCTCGTCGCCGACGTTTTCGCGACAGGGGCAGTTAGAAGCCAATGAAACCTCCACACACAAGGGAATCCCTTTTTGCCATAAATTTAAAACTTTTTCTTTTATGAATTCATACCTTTGACACTAAAATCAGAAAAAAAAAATATAATTGAATTAATTACAACTAACTAAAATAAGATAATTTTTGTAATATTTAAATAATTTTGAGTTCAAGTTATAAATATAGTATGTATATATTTTACATTATTATTTATTGTCGATAGGCGCATTATTGTGAAAATTTAAAGTAATTTGTGATAGTTACCAAATCATCAGTAGGATTACAACTATGTGGTGTACTTTTCGTGGTCGCAGTGCAATGTGGTCCTTCGTAGAAGCCGCGATGATTAGAGGTGGCGGCATTTGATGAGACTGAAGTTAGAGGCCCTTTGGCAGGGATACGACCTTCGGTAACGAGGGCGGCGATAGCAACCAGCACGTCCCCACCATCCCTTCCGGTTCCGGCCTCAATATCAAAATTTGCACTATGCATCTGGAAACAAAACATAATTGACGACATTCTAGTTAAACATAGTCGGATGTCACCTTGACATCCCTAGCCCGAACTATCCGAAGAAAGGCAGTCATTTGTGTTTTTCAGTTTTATTTTTTCGCTTGTTTATGTCTCATACATTGGACGAAGGAAGTGGAACAGATGCAATACTGTGTATATATTTAAGTGACATTTGGGTTAGAAATGCGGAAATGGGGGGCAAAAGTGGAACGGACCTTTCAGCAATTTCGAGTTGAATTGAGCAACGCGCGCGGCGCGTGCAATATTTTATTCACGATACGCGCAAACTCATCGGAAAGCAGGAGCATATAGAGAGAAAGTATAACGACGATGTGCTGCTCTTAATTATCGTAAATTGAAATTGCTTAAACATCATAACAATTTGAATTGATTCAATAAGACGTTTCGTAGGACAACATTCAAATTATCAATGCATTAAAGACTAAACCTCCTCGTTCAGAATCAATGCTGCCTTTAGAAAATATTAGGATACGCTCTTAATAATAATAATATTTTGCCACTGTGAAAAACAAAACTTAAACATTTTATATACAAGAACATTAATAATAAAACAAACAAGATTCACTGCTGCTACTGACCATAAGTATTTCTGCTCAATACTCTAATTTACTTAAATAATCAAAAATATATTAGTAGTCTTCAAAAAGTTAAGAACATTAACAAATCAAGAAATTTTGGGTAAACCTGTTAATACATTTAAGTTATTTAAAAATAAATGTGAATCAATAGATTGGAATGTTGTCGAATGGTCATTAAAATGTTATGATATTTAAGAGGTCTTCAGAAGCTGTAGCGTAGATCCAGCTGATTGTTATATATACATATTTCCCAATGACGTAAAAGGCGGATAGCGACGCCATTGGCTATTTTTAAAGGCGGTGGCTAGGCATTGGCGTGATACCAGATACAGATTCGCGTGAACTGGAAGGAGAAAGGATATAAAGGATGTTGGGGCACAGCTGATCGTTGCCGAGGCCAGCTGACTGTCGAGGTAGGAGAGATTACATGCAAAGCAGCTCAAGGTTGGCCTATCCAGCGTTTTATGTCTGTATACACGGTTGCATTTGATAAATGGAAAATTACATTTCGATTCTAAGAATGTAATATACAAACATTATCTATAAAAATCTTGAAATTGCATATGTTTAATAAAAAGAATTTGAACTTAAACTTCGGTAGTATCATAAATAAACATCCATTTATAAGAGAATTGAAAATTTCATTAAAGAATTGTGTTAAACAATTCACCCATAACACCAGTTTTTCTCTAATTGAACACGATTATTTATATTGTCTCCTTTTATTTTAACAGAAAAGGAAAAGTCGATGTGATTATTGTTCACATGCAGGTGAAAGAGCATTGCATTTCCAACACCGAAAACGTTTATTGAATCCATATGCATTAGAAAGTATCAGAACGATAGTGCTTTTTTCTTCCATGTTTTTGTTTTACTGACACAGATTCTCGATTACATAATTACAAGATGAAGAAACAAAGAAAAAGAGTCAAATGTTGCCGGATTAAGTTTCAAAATGAACTTGAAGTTAATTGGCGAAAACAAGAGTCGAAAGTTCTCCATTTCATTTACAGAGTAATTTATAAGTATGGTTCATTTCTAATTTACAATTAAATGATATCTAATGCAATTGTTCCGAGAACTTAGGACTTATATAAAATAAATAAATAATTGGTTATCAATGTTTCAAAATTAGAAGAATAATCGTTAATCATTATTGAACTGCTGATGCATCGTCTACGATAGAGCCAACATCCGGTTCAAATATTCCTACAAATTAAATTTTCTTTATAAAACTTGTTTATTATAGCTTAATTCGAATGCCATATCTTCCTTTTATTTTCGGTCCGGTTGTTTGCCCCGAAAAAGAAAAAAGACAACGTCTGCGGCGGCGGCGGCAGCTGTACCTCATGGGGGAACCCCGTTCCGTCTGGTGTCTGTGAACTCCCAGGTCAAAATACTTCGAAGCTCATTCACATCCTCAGGATAACAAAACATTCGGGCGTCCATACAATGAAAATAAAAACATGATTCATACCAGTCACAAAAGGTCTAACAATACCGGAATATGTTAAAACGTAGCATGCGAATCAGACATATGTTCAAAACTCAATGCGAAATTCTGGTTTAAAAATAAATGGAATGTATATAAAGCAAAGAAATTGGTTTGTATTAGTTTTGCTTAACCCACGGATATTGAGCTACGAAAAGTAACCTTGCTCTAAAAATCGATTCAATGTTGCTTCATTTAATACAATTTCAAATATGTTTAAAAAAATAATTGGTAATTTTATTAGATTTAAGTTAAGAAGTAGTAGCGATTCGAATCTGCCAAAATGATCTGCACACGAGCTCAGACAGTTCACATTTTTACATGCGAGTGGTAGTGAAGAAAAGTCGCGTGCGCACGTGTCGCGCGAATTAAAATAAAATCGAATGCGGACAGAAAAATCGAAAGATTTTCCGTTCAACGGAAAGGAACACGATCTCCACGACGTTTCCACCATTGGTTACGCAACGCGTCGACACCCGTATTGTACGCTGCTGCGAATCCAACTATCGATTGCGTAATCGCAATCTAGGAAACTACAAATAAATAAATATGTTTCGTATCTGATCGAACTTTCTCCGGTGAAATAAACTTTTACTACCATCATTCGAAATATTAAAGACTCCTACTTATATCATTAAATACACATTACTGATAACTAAATATTGTACTCAAACGTAAATGTGAGAATATATAAGTAAATAAATAAAAAAATAATCACATTTTAGAAGTGATTCATAGGTATTACAAATTAATTGACATCTATACATTTCGAGCGTGTATATATACATATATGAATCATTAACAATGCATTATAATGTATGACAACAAGCGTTAATAACTATGTTAAATTAAGTAAATCAACATTAAAATTTTAATAAGCTTTATGAAATGATATTTTATTCTTAATATCAATTTAAATGTCGATACATTGTCATGTATGTAGAAATATCAGCCAATAGTTTGACATTGATGTTTAACATTGGCAAAAATAAATTGTGAATATTTGCCAAAACATTGTGATCTTATAAAAGGTTAATTAAAATCTATTTCTTGCTCTTCACTATTCCAAATTTAAGATTTTTATTAATACATGAATTTTTATCTTTTCAATTTTATAGCAATTGATGTATCATCCAATTCCTCTAATTAAATAAAATAATTGAATATTTTTATTTATGCAGGATATGTTTACTGAAAAATGTCCATCTTTCATCTGGAAGTTGAGTGGTTCCACTATCATTTGATAAGGCATATATGTTTAAATTGGAGCATTGGAGCATTGAGGAAAGACTTTTAAGTTGAAAATTGAAGTTCGAGAATCCAATGTTTATTATATAAGAATTTCAACTGTATATTTACATTTCAAAATTGGCGATGATAATATGACAGTTGAAAAGCTGTTTCAATAATAATCCTGAAACAATTTAAAATAATGTACAAGATTAACCATAAATATAAATACTAGAACACTAACTTAAAGTAATGTATATCAAATGGTAAATCTAAGTTTAATATTCGCAAAATACAATGACAATAGCAGCAATCCCATATATAAATATGGTTATCTAAATATGGAAATATGGTTAACTCTGAGGGACCAACAAAATTTGGAATACAATATGTTTAATTGGAAATTGAGTTCAAGGGCGTCGGAATGATTTAAGTGCAACGACTTGGAAAATTTTCCAAAATAGTGAAACAAGAAGAGTTATTTTTAATATGGTCGGACGGCCCTTTGGTCTGTAATACGAATGACATGGATACAATATGGTCAGGTCAACATGTCCATTTCACTGAGTGTCAATGATGCTTTATCTATCTATATATATGCGATATATATTGAAAGAATACAAATGCAAATCGTGTCAGCCACAAAATGGCAGTCACACGAGCTGACATACGGTCAAGTCTGGGACTGCCAAAGAAGTCTCTCACTCGATATATCGACTTCAGTCTATGTGCAATAATCTGGTACGGTATCCTTGCTCGGACTCACCTTTCAATTTCTGGCTCAACTAATTATTGCGTAATGCTCGCCCTGCTATATAAATGCCGACAAGGGCATTTCAGGCAACCTCATTGAAGGCATTTCGACTCTTGATCTTCTGGAGTACTTCTCTGTTGTATGACACTCTTCGCCTGCTGTAGTCACTTCGTTGTTTTGGTTTGTTCTATATGTTGACAGATCGCAGGTTCCCTCAGTACTAATCAGCTGTTCTGAAACCAGTTAGCTATGCCACCGCCCTCTCTGACCATGCAACCAATCCAATTATAGAGCGCCAAAATTCAAAACATATTCTCTGTAAAATTGTACATACTTATCAAATGTTTGGATGTGCTATCATTAATACTAGAATCATACAAGTATATTTGTATACAAGATTTGATATATAGAGTAATCAATATATTTATTTAAACAGTTCTACAAAAACAAATAAAAAATAATTTATATAATCATAATCAAATAAAAAATAATTAACCCCTACAAAGAGCTACTGACCATAGGTCATATTAATTTCTACTTGAAAAATACATACATACATTTTCTAACATAGCAAGTAAACATGTTTATCATTGTAATGATATTTAGTATTTTAGGGCAGAAAGTTTACAGTCAATAGCCTTTTGGTCCTATATGGGTCATTTCTTTTAATTCAGCATTTGTCTGTTATTAAATTAAAATAATCATCCTAACTGTGATCAGGTAGCACATTCGTCCCACTCAATTTATTGTTGATATCTCAATTGAAGGAAATGTATTTAATTACTATTAATTATTGACAAACTGAAAAGTTTATTATCAAAAAAAAATATTGAAACATTTTTATTAGCCATAATTCTGACCAAAATGTTATCAACTTTAATTTTATTATAGATAGTTTACAGTAGGAATTGTTAATAAGACATTTACAGTATTGTGGTTAATAATTTTATTTAGTCCATTTGGTTTAATAATATATAAAAGAGAAATATTTGTAATAGAATGAAGCATTTAGCAATTGCTATTTCTTCCCAGATTTTTTAATGCCACCTCCAGTCAATGGTCCCTTCTGTGAGGCTTTGTTCTTAGCATCAGCCATTGCTTTGGCCTGTTCCTTTTGCTTTTGCTTGAAGGCGAGATCATCATCATCCATGTCCTTGTCAGCCTTCTTTGGGGCCTTCAACGGTTTCTTTTTACCACCTTCACGACCAGACATTTCTAACAAAATAAATATATAAAAAATCAAATAGTTTGAACAATAAAGACAATAAACAATATAAGTAATGCCAGATAACCTCAAAAATTGTTTTATTCAAACTATCTTCAATTAGAGGTATTTCAGGTTCTAAATTCTTATAAAATGCAACGAAAAATAATAACAACGAATATGTAAAATTAAATACGAAATCAAGTACTTACTGGAAGAAATATACTAGTATAATAAAAAGTGAAAGAAGTCCACTTTTAACGTGTCAAAGAAATGTGATCAAATGCAACCGATGGCAACCGATTTAAGTTCACTGATATTCGATACGCTTCTTAGCGATATGCAACCTTACTTGCCAACATAAAATTATTATATTTTTTAAACATTTTATATAGTGTTTCAATTAGTAGTAATATATATATAGATTTAATAAATTTGAACCACTAAAATATATTACAAATGAGCTAGTTTTTGGTTTTCAGATTTCTTACAAATTGGATCTCTGTTGGTAGTATGGCGTTTCCGTGACACTTAATTTGACAAACATTGACAAACCTCTTGACAGACAGTGACAGTTTTATTTATAAATTTTGTGAGCCGAATAACATATCGGCGATAAAATATACTTGGGCTATTCCTTTGGATGCTGCATAGATGACGTCTGGAAAAGATACAATGGGGTAACTTTATTAATTTCGGCCCCACTTTCATTCATCTTCCTACCCCTCAGGATTTCCTTCGCTATTACATTTCCTCGAAACCATCAAATGATATAGTACGACGATGTCGATGATCTTCTTTCCTGCATAGCCAGCTAAAAACAATACATTTATTATTGGATGCATTTTTATTGATGGCCACTCCCCCTTTTATCACTACTGCTCTCAAGGATTTCCTTTCATGCAACATTTAGCATTAACTACTTAATTGCTTTTTATTACAGTGAACAGCCAATTTTCACTTGCAAGGCTCATGTGTTCCATATTGACCCAAAAACAAAGAGATCATGGATGCCTGCATCCAGCACAGCAGTCAGTGTTTCATTTTTTTATGATTCATCTCGAAGCCTCTATAGGATAATCAGTGTTGAAGGTTCCAAGGCTGTTATCAATAGTACTGTAACACCTAATATGACTTTCACAAAAACCTCACAGAAATTTGGGCAGTGGTCTGATGTCAGGGCTAACACTGTATATGGTTTAGGTTTCTCCTCAGAAGCCGAATTGCAAAAGGTTAATTAACTGCTCATTTAATTTTCATTTTGCTCATAAATTTGCTTCAGTTTATAGATAAGTTTAATGAAGTAAAGGAAGCTACCAGAAGTGCCATAACAAAAGTGACCACAAATGGGGGGTCAGCAGTCACACCTGTTACAAGTGCCAATGCAAGTCCAATTACCGCCAGAGCTGCTACTGGAGCGTCAGATAATATTGATAATCTTTTAGAGCCTCCAGGTATTGTCTCATTTCAAGACAAACTTTTTTCATAAATAATTGAGTTTATATTTTGAAATTATCTGTTAGGAAGTGCAATGATGCCAGTAACGCCAAATTCGACCAAACCTGAAGATGAGATGACACAACATCCTCGGAGCCATTCTATTTCTGGAATGGGTTGCAACGAGAGCCCTAGTCACCAGAAGACGGGCAATATTTCCAATGAAAAGAGCCCGTATACGATGGCTTCATCAGGTGCAGCCACTCAGAACTCGAGCGATGTTCAGCTAAAATATGAGAACGACAGGTTGAAGCTGGCTTTAGCCCAAAGGTAAGGATGCTTGATCCATATAAAACTGTTTATTAAGTGCTACAAATCGAATTAACAAAACAAATATTTACAAAACAAAGGGCGCAAATTCTTATTTACAGGTGCATTTTTCAGAAATTCTAAACCGGATATTCACAATATTCACCAGTCTGGAATTTTGGTTTTAGTAATCATGTAAAATTGCATTTATAGGCTTAGTAGTGACCGCCATAATGACCGGATCCTTGTCCTCCGTGAGTTGGATGTCCCAATTTATGAACAACGGCGTTGAATCCGTTATGCTTATCAGCCTTATATTCAACCACTCTTGTGGTACCATCAGCTTCCTTCAGGGTATATGTTCCCTTGACCTGGTCGCCATCACGCTCTTCGTGGTGTTGCTTCTCATCTCCGGTATGCGGGTCGTGGACGGCATAATTGAATTTGTATTTAGGATGGTCCTAGTAAAAATATATTGCTTAAGCTATTATAATACTGCGTGTGATAGAAGTTGCTTACATGATAATCTTCATGTCCGTGCCCGGAGTCTCCACCTCCGTAACCACTGTCCAACCCTTGGCTCTCGTATCCACCTTCGTATCCTCCATGGATAATACCAGCATTGGCATAAACAGCCAAGGCGATCAAACAAACGACAACCTTGAATTAGATTATATATTAAAAACATTTATATTTGTTAAATCCAGAAACGATTGCACTCACTAAGTATTGGCTCATGTTTGTAATTTTTGTTGTTCACGTTATTGGTAGAGCTGAAGCTGTTGTATGTGTGATGTCTTCCGATCGGCCTGTTGGGGTTTTTATACTGATCTTTCCCACCCTATTGCCAGTGCGTGTGCCGCGCACATACTTAACTTTCACCCGCTATTTATTTTCGATATTTCTGCTTCGGAAGAGATCCTAAACAATGCTAAACAATTTGCTTTTAGTGATTTATCACATTAATTTATAATACTTTAATTCATTCCATAGATTTTCTATCAAAATAATCATCAAATGCAGTTTTTAGATCTATTTTATTACATTTTCTGATTATAATAGAAGGGACAGGGAACTTGTTAGACATATTACCCCCAAAATATATTCATTTACGCCGGCATTGGATATATTTTGGACACCCCGATGATCATCTAATCAATTATTAATAAAGCTAACAGATAGATTTTATTGTCAATTAATTACATTAATATCGCAGCGTTTCCAAAATATTTAAACCATTATGCTCGAGAATTTTACAATACCGTGCGAAATCGCTATAAACTTCGAGTGAAATCGTTCCGTGTGAATCACGAAAGTGTAAACGGAACGAAGCGATAATTGGGAGGATTGCGATCAAGGAATAAATAACAATAATGAACTGCAGCGGATGCAAATAAATGTATGCAAAAATTAATTGCGAATTTGTGCGAGAAATTGAGTAATGTTACGCGTCGCAAATGCGAATTATTGGTACAGGCCGACTTTATGTAACAATGGATAATGAGGAGAAGCAATATGAGCGTGTTTCGGTTTTCTTTTCATTCGCGGTACAATAATTGTTTGCTTAATGGAAGATGCGATGGAAATGGAGCGCAGAACCTCTACGGAAATAAAATGAAACGCAACAAAACGTGCAATTATTTTTCTCAATTTCTTTTTTCAGCTGTATTTACTTAAGATTAAGATTGAATAATTAGAGTATAAGAAACTTTCATTGAAAATATAAAGAAAATATATTTTCGTTAATGTTATATATTTTATTTCTTTCGCAGTTCAGCGAATGCCAAAAAATGGGAAATTGAATTAGCCACATTGAAGAACAATAATGCCCGTCTCACTAGTGCCCTCCAAGAGAGCACCGCCAATGTTGAAGAGTGGAAACGGCAACTGCATACGTATAAGGAGGAGAATGCTCGCATGAAAGCCAAATATCAGTCCGATTTAGAGAATAGTAAAGGTAATATACACATTAGTAAAATATTTTAAGAAAATGCCAGAAATTATCAATATAACAATACCTCGCATAGTACGGCGTCGATCAGTGCGGTTTCACTATATCAGTGGTCGTCAGCTCAAAATATCGAATCCTGCGAACCACCATGATTTATTTCATAAAACTAATATACTAAATATGAAATGATAATTTATTTTTACACTCCATGTAAAAAAATTGGCAAAAATTGCAAATATAGTCAAGTTACCAAAATTCTCTCGCGAACCAAAGATTGGCGACCGCAGGACTATAGTACGGTCCTTGATTTGTCCGGTTTCAAACAGTGCGGGATATTGGTGGAATACAATACCCGCACAATGCGGTAAAGCATTCTATTATAATATGTTAATGTGATGATGCAACAAAGTCTTCTACTTAAGATACAAGCTTTATAATAAAATCCATTCAACTAAGTACACTCCAACTGCAGACTGTCTTCATAATAACCACTAATTGCCAAGAACATATTTATCGATATCTCTGCAAATATTTGGTTTCGAACAGGAATGAAAACCACAAGACCAGGAAATACAGTGCTTATTCGATCGGCATCCGCCGTGTAAATTACAGAAATCAATGCGCCGTTTATGCATGGATTAAATGCAAATTCATGAATGACAGGTGGCTTCAATTAGTGTCAACCTAATTTTTCTCGTAATCGTGTTTCCAACAGATGCGACCTCCTCCCTCTTCTTGCAGTGTTGCGTAATCCTAGTTGTTTTATTATCTCTCATTTTCTTCATAAGTTTCTCTCTCTTTAAAAACTTGCACATATGGTCTATGGACATGCAAAATTTTTAAGTGAAAGCTTTGTATTATAGTTCGCTGTTTGTTGTTTAATATGATTGCTGTTCGAGGAACGAAATAGTAATAGAAAAAGAAAATACGTTATACTCATTTCCGGGGGCGGCTCTTCCAGGTGGGGGCGACATCGCTGATGAGTTACGCAAAGAAATCCAATCACTTCGTTTACGGGTCGAGCAGCTCGAGACTGAACTGGATGCAAAGAATCAAGAGATCAAGCAGATATCCTCGTCGCACAAGTACACCGATTTACAGGTAATAGTTTTATTTAAATATATTAATAAACAAGTTTCTATATTCATATATATATACCATTCTTATTGCTTTTTAATGAACGTACAATTTTTATATAAATAATAACAATTTTTTTATTATTATTTTTAATCCTCTTATATCATAGTTAATCAAATAAATATATGTATTATTATTAGTGTTAAATGCTTTTTGTAATAGCGGAATATCCTATTTTGTAGAGAGAAAATCAGGATCTACAGGCGTCGGCGAAATTGGCGCAAACCGAGTTGGACGTGGCTCTGGGCACTCACGAATCTCAACGGCAAGTATTGCATACTCTGAATCAGCAGCTGGCGACGCGCGTCCAAGAATTGGCCGCAATACACCACGAGATATCTACAGCTCTGCAAACGTGAGGTTTGACTAGTAGCTGGTATGCCTCCTATGTATAACCCAGAACCGAAAACGAAACAAGTAATGAATGAAACAAACAGCAAAAAAAATATTAAAAAACGACACACAAAATAACGATCATCTAAACAATAATACTACCTAACTAATGGATATTCAGTATTTACAAAATCAAATAAGGCAATGAGACGGGACGTTACGTGCAAATTTCTTAAATATTGGAAGAAAATCTTAGTTATTTTATAATTACGATTACTCGAATGCACAAATTTTATTGACTGATAGTATTCTGTATTCTTTATTTCTCAGCAGAACAAACAATATTGATGAATCTCATTTAGAAGTGCACATCTTTTGTAATGAATCTTACAAAGCAATGAGTATTATTTTATTTATTTATATACGTATATATTTATGAATGTATTTATTTTAATAGGTTATAGAAATTTGATTTTTTTTTTGGGGCAAAAACTTTCTTTGGATATAACGTATTTGTTATTGTTAGACAAACACTTGCTCTTAAACCTGTTATTCCGAGCGGATAAATTAAATTAAAAATGATAGTATCTGATAATATAATATTATATACATATATAAAGAAAGCACTTGTTGATAAGAAACAATTATTTTATTTCCCCTTTTTATTTTTATTATTTTCTTATGTATATAATATACATGTAATCACTATTATTGCATGGATTGGTATCAGATTTAAGGTTTATTGAAGTATTCCCACAATTATTATTACAATTTCAATGTTATTTTTATTTCATCTTATATATTATATGGAGATATATTGTATTTCGTAGATAGGTTAGTGAGCTGTACAATAAGCCAAAATACTGTTTACGTAAAAAGAAGAACTATAAAGATATTATGATTAGGAAGAAAAAAAAATAATCTATACATTATAAGTTAAGAGTAAACCATTTTTATGTTTTTGTTTACTGAAGTAAATTGGTTATTATTTATTAATTTACGTTTATTATTTTAAATAATGAAAAAATATATCTTGGATATAAAACTGGACTTAGCACAAGAGAAATGTTACAACTGCGTTATAAAAATATAATAAAACAAATGTGAAAGCAAATAATTAATTTATTGTTTTATTTTGCATTTAGTAAGTATAATCTCACCTTACAATATTTCATTAGTTTAACTAAAAGTTTCTTACCTATAACACCAATCAAGTTTCTATCTTGGTAAATTATTTTTTTTATCTCTAGGGCCCTATTTCTATTATACTTTATGTACCTATAGATCACATTTAAGTATATAGTTTATGCGAGTTTTTCTTACAATTAATTCCAAGAACCTAGATGTCACCTAAGTCTATTTCATAAAACAAATAGAAAGTGGAAAAAGCTATGGACTATACTTAATTAAAGTTGGTTGTCTAGAAATGTAGAAGAGTCATTTTATTTTTTTTTTATGAAAAGTGATGACTTTAGCAACTTATTGAACTTCTTCTCTTATCCTCTTGCGCATCTTGCATAATTTCGCCAGCCACTGCAACTTAATGAACATTTCATAAAATTCTATAACTCTTCAAAGTAGACAACCACATATACAACTTGATGCATGTGTAAACATTGCAACGGTTAATTTTTTCAATTGTCCGGGATTCTGCAAATTGGTGTTGTATTATAATATAACCAATGGTATTTGTGTTGTAAAAATGGATTCAAGTGGGTTCCTTAAAGTTAAAAATGATATAAAGAATAAATTACTTCAGCAAGGGCCGTTGGAGCACTGCGAAAGTGAACGCAAACAAGTTTTCAATTTATTACAAAGAACTATTGAGGATGGAGAATCGAATTCAGCTCTCCTGATAGGACCCAGAGGCTCTGGTAAAACAACTGCAAGTCTTGACATATCCTTGATTGATAATACAAGCTAAACTTTTATATATTTCAGTTAGTTAATGATGCTTTAGAAGAATTGTGTTCAGATAAGAATTTTGCATCAAAAGCAGTTCTTGTACATTTGCATGGACTGATACATACAGATGATAGGCTAGCATTGATTGCAGCTACAAAACAGATGAATCTGGATAATGCAGTAGATGGAAAGGTGTTTGGTAGCTTTGCAGAAAATCTGGCATTCCTCTTAGCTTGTTTGCGGACTGGCAACAAGAAAACTTCAAAGAGTGTACTTTTTATCATAGAAGATTTTGATTTATTTTGTTCACACCACAATCAAACACTCTTATACAATTTATTTGATATATCTCAATCTGCTCAAGCCCCTATTTGTGTATTGGGAATTACTTGTCGGCTGGATGTAATTGAGCTGCTTGAGAAGAGAGTGAAATCAAGGTTCTCTCATAGACAATATTTTTTGTATGCTGGTGGTGAAAATGCAGAAGTTGATGGTTTGAACTTAAGAATGGAGAAAATAAGAAATCTGTTAACTATAAATAATAATAAAAGTAATATAGTTAATAATTGGAATAAATCTGTCAGCAAATTATGTTCAGATAAGAAATTTAGAACATTGAATCAAAGATTGATGGACATTGATCTCAATGAGAGAACTCTAAAAAACGTTCTGCTCACACTGGTATCAAAATTAAAAGAGAAATCTTTGGAATTAAAAATCGAAGATTTTGAGACTGAACTAAATGAATTTGAAGCTGATGAAGTTATTGAGCAGCTGCATGATCTGAGTGTATTAGAGCTTTGCTTATTGATTTCAATGAAACATCACATACAGATTTACGATAATCAACCAATGAATTTTGAGATGGTTTACACGAGGTTCGTCAAATTTGCAAACGCTTCTTCACATATTCAAAACGTGCAGAGGCCAGTAGTAATGAAAGCTTTTGAGCACATTAAGGTACAATTGATATTAACTACATATTTTGATATTTCAACGTTCTATTTTCAGCATATGGAATTGATTCAAAATATTACAGGAGGCAGTGGAAGATTACAAAAGGAGTATCAAATGTTCAAGTTGTTGGTCACTTCAGATCAAATTATGGAGTCTGTAAAAGGCTGGCAGGGCTTACCAACTGAAGTTTCTCAATGGGCAATTAGTTCTTTGATATAAATGTAATAAAATTGAAATAATATTGTTGTTTACTTTTATATACAGAAATTTGATTAAAAAAATCTTAGTCTGAAATTCTGTGCTTTATACTAATTTGAAAGTATATCTACTTGCAAAAGCATCTTTGTTACAAATAACCTTTATACTTGTTATTCTTTGATTGGAATAAGTCCGTTTTATTTATGATAAATATAGCACAGAATCTGAATTATAATCGCTTTAGACTTTAACCTCTAGCATAGAAAAATAAATATTGAAATAAAAGTTGTTTAAATTTAATCATTTATAGAAAAGGTATCTAAATAACGTTGAGTTGAGGTTGAGTCTAAAGTTCTACTTACATATAGCCTATGTAGCATAGAGGGCACCAATGTTGTTTTGGTGGTGGGACTTGAATTGAATCTGGGTCCAAAGTCGACACGTCGAGTTCTATTTATTTATTATATGATTTAATTTTTACTTCGTTTTACGTGAAATCTCTTGAAAATGGCATCGTTGATGGCAAAGAACTTAATAAAAACACCTGGTCCCATCAAGCTGGCTTTGCAGCAAACAGGTAACTTATAATATACAGTTTATCAATTTAGCAAAAAAAAGTCGAAAGTCCAAAATGCTATGAATATATGCAATTTTAATAAAAACGTATATATTTCTAAATTATTTATTATTATTAGGTATCAGGTCTTTTTCTGTTGGGACTGAACGTAAAGCCAAAACTGTCTCAGATAAGACTGGTAAAAATATAGTTTTGGTTGATGGAGTCCGCACACCATTTTTAATGTCTGGTACAGACTACTCAAAGTTGATGCCACATGATTTAGCCAGACAAGCCTTGATGTAATATACATGAATGATTCTGATAACATTAAGTATAATTATATATGTTTTAGTGGAATTGCAAGAAAAACTGGCATTTCAAAAGATTTAATAGATTATATTATCTATGGCACTGTTATTCAAGAAGTGAAAACATCAAATATCGCGCGTGAAGCTGCTCTGGCTGCAGGATACAGTGACAAGATTCCTGCTCACACAGTCACTCTAGCATGTATTTCTTCTAATGTTGCTATAACAACTGGTAAATGATCTTAAATATAGGTATACATTCTTGATAAACTTTATGTTCTTAAATTTTAGGCATTGGTTACATAACTGCAGGAGTGTTTGATGTGATTTTGGCTGGTGGTGTTGAATTCATGTCTGATGTCCCAATTAGGCATAACAGACAAATGAGGAGTCTCATGTTACGCGCTAACAAAGCTAAAACACCAATGCAAAAGCTGCAACTTTTGTCTCAGCTAAGACCATCCCATTTTATCCCAGAAGTATGCATAATTTGAAAATGTTATTTGGAGCATTTCTTATATGACCATTTTATTTAGCTTCCAGCTGTTGCTGAATTCTCTTCTGGTGAAACTATGGGACATTCCGCTGATCGTTTGGCCGCTAGCTTCGGTGCTTCCCGCAAAGAGCAAGATGATTACGCATTGAGGTCACACACTTTGGCCAAACAGGCCTATGAAAATGGATATTTCACCGATATGTTGCCTTTCAAAGTAATGTGTATAACATTTTTTTTTATATTTCACCTTTCATATTGTATTATTTAGGCTCCAGGCGTTGATAAGACCATCGAAAAAGATAACGGAATTCGCGTTGCCACTTCCGAGCAATTGGCTAAATTAAAGCCTGCGTTCATTAAACCTCACGGTACTGTGACAGCTGCAAATTCTTCATTCTTGGTAAATTTTCAACAGTTCCATGATGTATCAAAACTAATTATGTTTTTTGGTAGACTGACGGAGCTTCTGCAGCTTTGATCATGACCGAAGCAAAGGCCAAGCAATTGGGTCTAAAGCCGAAAGCTTACTTGAGGGACTTCACATACGTGTCTCAAGATCCCATTGACCAATTGCTTTTGGGACCTGCCTACGGAACTCCAATTGTTCTTGAGAAAGCCGGTCTAACTACAAAGGATATTGATGTATGGGAGTTCCACGAGGCATTCGCTGGACAAATTATCGCTAACATGAAAGCCATGGACAGCGATTGGTTTGCCCAAAAGTATATGAATCGCAAGACCAAGGTGGGAGCACCTGACCTGAACAAATTCAATAATTGGGGTGGATCTCTTTCAATTGGTCATCCTTTCGCTGCCACAGGAGTCCGTTTAGCCATGCACACCGCTAACAGATTGGTCCGCGAAGACGGCAAATTTGGCTTAGTTGCTGCTTGCGCCGCAGGAGGACAGGTAATGATTACAAATTGAAAAGTTAAAGCAATACAGATAACACATTTTTATTATAGGGTGTTGCAATGATTCTTGAAAGACATCCAGATGCTGATGCGAATTAAACGTAAAGAAGTTTAATATTTAAAATAAGTTTTGTTTTTTTTACTTCTAGATTTTATATTATATTTTGTAAGAATATAAAATAAATATTTGTATATACTTGGTTTGTTAATTAATATTAGTCTGATACTTTTTATCTTACATGTCCTTGGATTTAAAATGATCTGGTGGATTTGTAGCTAACCATATTCACTACTTGAAATGCAACATAAATTCCTAATTCAAAACTGCTACTTCATACATTTTCGTGATTCTACAAATTTCTTCATTATTGATCCATAGAAACGTCTATATGAGAATGTTTAGATTTTGAATAAGCCAAATTAGTAAGTTGTATCATCATTATTCATTCCTTCGCCAACTAATCCTCCTTTAATTATATGCCGTTAACTTTGGAGTTATTCATTGTATCAACTTTCCATAGCTAAAATAGTAGAGAATTTACCGGGGAAATTTCCTCATCACTATTTTGTGCTGTTTAGTAATGAATCTATGAACGCAATTGTAAACAATGTAAATTAATTAGCGTGATTAATTGAAGGAATATTACGTGTATATATTATAGAGAAAAATCAATTAAAAAGAAGATTGCTTTTTTTTTGAAAAAGTGTTTTCTTCTCTTCCTATCATCTCACCTATTTACAGAGCATGCCTGTTACCCTGCAGGGTTTCCTCATAATTATATAAATTGTAAAAAAATCTTACAATCTACTTCAATTTAACAAAAAAGGATAAATAATTTCATATTGCTTTATATTACTATAAACATTTAAGTAATGTATTAGTTTTCATTTTATTGTTCTCGTATATTGAAAGCTTAATTAAATAGTAGTGATTTTATTAAATGCGAACAAAAGTGTAATGAGTGAAAAGATGATTTCATATATAAAAAAAACTTATTCCTGCATTTGGGCAGCCATGTTAGCGGGTCCGGCACCCTCTTTGTCACCCTTCTTCTTGGATCCAGAGACAATACCATCAATACGCAACAAAAGTATAGCTGTTTCGATGGCAGTCTTGAAAGTCTGCAGCTTAACAGCCAATGGTTCCCAAATACCATTACTATCCTTTTGCTCAACCAACTCCCCGGACTCTCCGTCGATACCCCAAGCGCATGGCTTGTTTTCCTCTTTGTGGGCGGCATGCTTAGCTCTTAATGCGGTCAAGGTGCGGATAGTGTTAGCTCCGCAGTTCTGCGCTAAAGTACGTGGGATGATTTCTAAAGCCTGGGCGATGGCTCTGTATGGGCCGTGGGTGGCCTTCTGCATGATTTTCTGAGACAACGCCATTTCGATGGCACCACCTCCTGGGACCAATCTAGGTTGAAGCATAATATTACGGGCGACCTGCAATGCGTCTTGAAGATTCCTTTCGGTCTCGTTTAAAATGTCCTTGCTCGCACCGCGAAGTAAGATGGTACAAGCTTTTGGATCTTTGCACTCAGTGATGTACGTGAAATATTCATCACCCAACTTCTTGACTTCAAACAAGCCACATCCAGTACCAACGTCAGATTCTTGCAATTCTTCGGTACGGTTGACAACAGTTGCTCCGCAGGCCCTGGCAATGCGGTTATTATCAGATTTACGAACGCGTCTAATGGCGGTGATTCCAGCCTTTAACAAGAAATGTTGTGCTAAATCACTAACACCCTTTTCGGTAAAAATAAGGTCCGGCTTCAACGCAATAATGTCATTGCATTGTCTTCTGACGTGTTCCTCTTCGAGTTCCAGCATTTTAGTGAAGTCGGTCTCGCCTGAGATCTCCACATTTGTCTGAGATTCACCCTTTTTGTATTCCAGTGTGCAATCCAACAGAATAATTCTAGGGTTTTCAATTCTCCTCTTCATCTTCGGATGCGTGACATCTTTATTAACCATGACACCTCTTAAAATCTTCGATTCGTCGATCGATCCTCCAGGGATCTTCTCAACTTTGGCGTACCTTTTGATATCAACTTCTGTGCGGCCGTTTTCGGTCAGCATTACAGTGTTTACAGCATCTAAAGCAATATTCACCGCCATATCTGCCCATTTCCCAATGAACTTGGTTCCAATGCATCCCTTAACGACATTAGCCAAGGCGCTCTTGTCGTTTTTATCAACTGGGATACTCAATGGTCCTTCAAGCAATGATATGATATCTTCAAGTGCTTGTCTGTATTGTCTGATGATTACAGTTGGATGCATCTGCTGTTCCAAAAACTGCTCTGCTGATGCCAAAATTTCGCCAGCCAAAACAATGACTGATGTTGTACCATCACCAACTTCCTCATCCTGAGTGCGCGCAATTTCAATCATGCTCTTGGCAGCTGGGTGCTGAACTGTGATTTCACGGAGAATAGCATTACCATCATTGGTCATGACAATACCTCCCATTGGGTCCATAAGCATTTTCAACATAGCCTGTGGGCCAAGGCATGTTCTGATGACATCGGCGATTTGCTAAAGAAAAAGAAAACGCGTGGGTTTCATTAATCACATAGAATAGGGTGAGGTCATGGGACATAACCTCGAAATACATAACGTAAAATTAACAAAGTAAATAAGAGTTTAAAGTTATGACTTGGTTTATTATGAAGTTGCAAATGTATTTATCGAATCTTGTCCAATTTTAATTGTTAGTTGGGCACGTGCTATATTACCTTTCCGGCATTGATGTTTTCCAGCTGAACTTTCCGGCCGGAATCACGTTTGGTATTCTGACCTATAATACCAATAATCATTACAATATTGTTCAGACCCACGAAAATATTCGATACTTACTCAAAACAAGAACGGGGGCCCTTCCTGGATACATTTTTGCTATTTTATATTTCTATCTTATTAAACTTCAACAAACGTGATCACAAATGTCAAAATTGCATCGGACTGAAGTTGGCTTCGAATATGGTAGAAGTTTTAACAGAATTGCCAATTGCATGACAAAATATAATTTAAATTTTCGATTTACAACGACTAATATAGAGAATTGACTGTCAACAATGTACATCTTTCGACCTCGATGAATGTACTGCTGCGGCTCAGAATGGAGAATGTTAATAAATGTAGATTGATTTTAAAAAAATCCTATTGTGTTATTTAAATATTTCACAAATTAGCAGGAGGTGCATTAAAAAAACAGGTGACAGATTTGAATCTCACCAAATGCATTATGTGCTTAATAATTACCGAATGGATGGCAGAAATAGGGTTGTAGAGATAAAAAAAAAACTAATATAGAAAGACTTAGAAATTGAATTGAAAGAATGTTAGATGGCGTTGATCACGTAATTCCAATAGTTAATCAACATATACGAAAGGTCGTCGGTTCAATTCCGAAAAACCAACAAAAATTTGTGGTGGCTGTTTAACCCGAAAGGGGTAGAAATAGGGCCGGAGAGATTTATATCAATAAATAAATTGATATAAATTTCTTTTTAAATTAATTAATCAACATATAAAGTAGATACATTTTATGTGGGTGACCTGCACTTTGATGAATGGGACACTCCAAGCAAATGAGACTTTAATACAAAATAAATGGATCCTTGTTTTGTGTACTATAAATAAATCATCAATACAAAATATGACTGAATTAGAATATTAACAGTAAAATGATGTATATATTATGTTAAATTTTATTAAATTAATATTAATTAAACAATAGTAGGTAACATAAAACACAATAGTTAAGAAGGAACATTTAAAATGTTAGAATACCACAGATAAAGTAATGAAAATATGTACACTTATATCTTATACATCAATCATCCTCTTGGCCAATCATCATATCATCATAATTATTGCTGTATCTTTGGTGGAACTTGTATTGGATAAGAGTAAATAGTCGATACTTGTAATTCAAATAAAATATAGTGATAGCAAGACAAATCAGAAATAATGAGAGGAAAACATATATAATAGCACTGCTACCTCCTTTATCCTCCACCACTACAGTACATACACTATTGACCCTCTCAAATCCATCCAAACAACTGCATTCCCCAGAATCTCTGGTTGTCTCACTGCATGATTCATTAATTCCACAATCCTCTAGTTTGTTCAATCGACATTCCTTAGCTAAAACCAAAATAGAACACATCAAAGCAATGCAATATCATGGTATATCAGTATTAGACTCACCCCAGCCAACCTGCAGGACAATCAAAAACAAAAGAAATATCTCATATAGTTTGCTTTGCATCTTGATTGTACTGGATCAAAACACTTACATCTTTAATTCATTCATATCATGGTAGACTTTTACATTGTCAACACGATGACAGCGTTATCATTTCAAGTGTTAGCGATGTTATAAATAAGAAAACGTTTGCTGGCACAATCCCTATATTAAATAATTGGACTCACAGCAACATCACATTATCAGTAATGCGCGCAGCAGAGGGGAGCTCCCCATTCATTCGCCTCAATTTACTTCAATAAATTCAATGGTCGAAAAAGAAACAAAAATTCTATTCAAATCCCCAAGACCTTGACAATGCTTGTAATATTTGACACTGACAGCTGATGGGAATCATGCGTTGACAATGGTATTGATTTTATAAAAAAATTCATTAACTTTGAACATGTTTATAAAAAATAGTGTATATAGACACCAATACTAAAATGTAAAAAGAAATATCATTCGGAACGGAGCAAATAATAATATGTACTTATTTTACTTTCCAAACTGGCTACGTGATTAAAGTCAGCGCCATCTGCTATCGCAACTGCGAAGTCGTCGTCATCCTGTTATTTAATAATGCAAAAAATGCATAATGCAAAATAGTACAAATCATGTTTAAAGTTGCGAATCGAAATCCTGTATAATCGGGAATAAGCATTAACCCCATCTTTAAGTTAACTCTAGTTTGCCATTCAAAATTGTGACAGTATCCATAATCACGGATTCACCTTCGGCCGATCTAACATTTGTTGTCAAAAAGGTTATACAAATTTCGTCAGATTTCGATTCGCAAGGGAAAAGGTCCTAAAAAAATTATCAAGTGTTGTTTTTTGTCAGTCACAAGGCCAGCCCCCAAAAACAACGTTAATGTTAATCTAAAAACCACCCCCCACTCCGTCCGCGCCACCACATAAAATGTTCTCACTGCAAAACCAAAATCAGGTAAGAAGATATAGATTCCTCTTGAATGAATTACATAAAACGATGAATTCATATTTAGGCTCTGCTTTCGCTGTCACAAGTGTCAGCGATTTTAACACCTCGTCAGAATGCTTTCTTCCAAAAGAAATCTGCGCGCAGCAAGAAACCCAAGTTTTTGTGCATCGAGAGCTTCCTTGAGACTGTCAAGAACTGTGACTATTCATTTAGCAAACATCTGAGTCCATCTCTGGTCTTCGATAATCACTTCCTTAACAAATTGAATGTGTCCTACATTTCATCAGATACCTTTTTTGAGAACAAGTATGGATTATCGGAAAGTGAAATAACACGTCCAAAAGTCCCTACACTGGTGATTAATAAGAACCACCCATTTCATCTTCCCAATGGCTTCTGCACCAGCTTCCTGTCCAGCATAACAAGTAAAAATGTTTTCACATTTGATGTGCAAGTTAGGGGTTTCAAGACTGATCGCAGTGTTCGTGCTGAACTGGACAGAAATCCAAGTTTACTTGCAAGGATCAAGAATATGTTTGGTTTAAATGAGATACCTGAAGTTAAAGCAGAGGCAAATACAGTGAGTGGAGAGAAATTAAATAAAATGTTGAGTGTTGAAGATCCTAACATGACAGATATGGAGAAACAGAGAATCAAAATTGCATTTGCAGAAGGTTACTTAGTAGGAAACAATCCAAAAATGAGCAAGGCAGCCAAGTACTTTAAAGTTGTCCAACAAGTATTAACAATTGCTATATTTTTGGCCATTGTTGTTAGTCTTCTAGCAAGTACAAGTGGATCAGTTTTCAGGTAAATATTGTCAGAGGGTTTCTATCTTTTGCTTTGATTATTAGTTACTGTCTTATAAGAATATATTTTTTGTGTAATAAAAAGAAGTTATTTAAGATAAATATAATCAAAGCATACAATGAATGATGACGAAACAATTCGTTATGAATTTAATAGACAACAAAAGTATTTTTTAACATTAGAAGGGCTTTTAGAATTCAATTGGGTAATCAGGTAGAGGTCGATCCTGAGGACATCCATGTAACGTTCGATGATGTAAAAGGGGCAGACGAAGCTAAACAGGAACTCAAAGATGTGGTGGAGTTTCTAAAGAGCCCACAGAAGTTCTCAACGTTGGGCGGAAAGTTACCAAAGGGTGTATTGTTGGTTGGCCCTCCAGGTGAATTGGTAATAAACAAGTGAATTCATTCATTGGTATTAATACACATTACATGCCTTCAGGTACAGGAAAAACTTTACTCGCTCGTGCCGTAGCTGGAGAAGCGGGAGTTCCATTCTTTCATGCTGCCGGTCCTGAATTTGACGAGGTTCTTGTAGGACAAGGTGCTAGGAGGGTTAGGGATTTGTTCAAAGCAGCAAAAGAGCGCGCGCCTTGTGTAATATTCATCGATGAAATTGACTCTGTTGGGGCGAAGAGGACTAACAGTGTTTTACATCCGTACGCTAATCAGACCATCAATCAGTTACTAAGTGAGATGGATGGCTTCCATCAAAATGAGGGAGTGATTGTATTAGGAGCAACAAATCGTAGAGATGATTTAGATCAAGCACTTCTACGTCCTGGTCGTTTTGACGTTGAGGTAAGAAATTATCTATGTGACATTTATGTCATTCATTTGTTGGTAGAATTTTTTGTGTCCAATTACTATTTTAAATTAAGTGTGTTTTGATTTGTCATATTTTATAATTTGTCAAAATGAAAAAGAAAGATTCTACTAAGAAAAGCAAGAGTAAAAGTAGCGGTGTTAAAAGTAACAAAAAGGATACGAAAGCGTCATCTGCAAGTTTTGGAGTCGATGTATTAACTGCCGATCAACTAACTGTAATACATTTATTAGCAAGTTACGATTTGGAAGTCGTTAGGAAAGCAATAGAATCTATATACTCATACTGCAATATAAATCCAGCGATTCTGTTAACATTTTGCGAACGTGGGATTTGGACAAATCTAGAGAAACTGCTCACATTGAAAGATAATGATATATTAGAAATGTCGCTATCCCTAATACGGAATATTCTAAATCTCACAAGTTTCCAATTAATCATGTTAGATGAAGCGAAAACCGTTTTTACCAAATTCATAAATATTTACTTGAATTTTGAAAACCCAGATTTACTAACGGTATGTTCAGAAGTAATGATTAAGCTGTTGGATATTCACAAAGAAATAATTCCCTATGTCTTCGAAAAACTACTTTTAAATCGAACTTTGGCTATAGTGAAAAATAAGCCTGGAGATGAAGTAAAATCAAACGCTATGAGGCTCATGAGTGCATTTATCGATGAACGTGAACATAGTCGAGTTCTAGTAGATTTGCCAAATTTTCAAAGTAATCTCTACGTATGCTTTGTGAAAGATAATAACATCCTTTTGCAGAAACCTGCCATGGATTTTTTGATAAAAATATCGTCTTTCAAAGATCCTGAACTTCTGAGGTCGCTATTTAACAATAATGTTCCACATTTGTTAATTGATTTGCTGGCTGAAGAAAAGTTCATTAATATATATTTTGATGTTATATATTTGAACAGTCTGATTTTGGATAACTTTCAGAATTGTTTGGAATTTGTCGAATCTGTACAGTTTCCTCTATTGTTGAGTTTTGTTAAACATTCTGATGAAACGTTCGAATTACGTTACGTTCAACTACTGAGTATCTTCTCGAAATTTCCCGACAAGGAATATCGTCAGAAATTACACACATATGGTTTTGAAAGCGTGATACTGATATTATTTGAGACCAAATCTGAAGAAGTTTTGCAAGAAATTTGTAAAATATTCATTAATTTAAGTGATCATACTTATGGACTGGAATATTTACTACAGGAATGGGTGTTGGATAGATTGATTGCACTATTAGAAAGCAAAACTCTGTCATTAGTGGAAGCCGTGATCTCTGTGATACATTGTTTCCTCAAGAAAAATGAAAATGCTTTCGATTTGTTTTATGAACGTAGAGGTGTATCTGTTTTGATTGAGATTTTTATGAACAGCGAAGAAATTTTAGAACCTCCGATATACGAAAAAGTAATGGACGTGTTGCAAATTTATCTCACTCATCCTAAATACCGAGAAAATTTGATAGAAAGAAGTTTATTCATTAAGGTGATCAGGATATATGAATCGTCTTCAGTAAATTGCGCTTTAAAAGCAAGTTATATTCTGAACAACAGTTTCCTCGACCGCGATTGTAGAAATGCTTTTTTGGAATTGAATGGTTTTAACATTTTACTGGAAAAGTTAGACGATTCTACAGATAAACAGCTCTTCAAAAATACTTTGATGATCATTAAAACTTTGGTCGTGTACAAGAGAATGTCACAAGTTTTCCTGATGAATGGATTAATTCCTGCTCTCAAGAAATATGAAGATGATTTTATATGTGCCACATTGATTTTGAAAATGATATGCGAGCTCTTTTTACCATTGAAATTTCATAAATATAATAGGCTTGAAGTTACTGACAGTATTAAAGATAATTTCTATTTGATTAATGGCTCTTGGAATGAGCAGTTTCCGCTTTTAGAAGATTTGGAGTTGCAAAGAAAATCTACACGAGTTACGATTTACTATGTAGATTATAGTTATACCAAAGCAATTAAAAATCGGCTAAAGGCTTTTGAGAATAGGAATATCGGGGAAGGATCAATAAACAGTTTCGAGGCTCCTAAGAATAAGACGGTGGTTGCCAATGTTAATTTTGGAGGTTTAACTGAAGATCCTTATCTTTATGATTATTTTGTTGAATTGGAAGAGATGATGAGTGAAGATGACTATTCGATGGAGGATAAAGTGAAACTGATTGCTACCTATGTGGCGGATCAAATGTCCGGATTTCCAGTTCCGAACTTAGGAGAGCCAAAACACATATTTAAAATCCATTTGGATCATCTGAAACAACGCTTGGGTACAAATATGATACCTATAGGATTTCTTAGGATGGGATACAGCTGCGAGCGGGCGTTGCTGTTCAAAGTATTAGCGGATCGCTTTAATATTTATAATGCATTTTCTAGGAATGCTCGATACTATTGGAACGAAGTTGCTTTAGTTTCTGATATTGCTAAGAAAGTTGTATATTGTGTAGTGGATTTATTTAGAAATATCGGGGAAATGTATGTGATTAATGAAAGGGATGCTATTGACTATTATGATTATTTAGATAATTTGTGGCATTAAATGTATTTTGTTTTTGATGAATATATGTACTTTTAATTAGGTGAGCGTTCCAACGCCTGATTACACAGGCAGAAAGGAAATTCTGGGTCTATATTTGAGTAAAATTTTGGCTAAAGGAATCGATGTAGAATTACTAGCACGGGGAACGACTGGTTTCACGGGAGCAGATCTAGAAAATATGGTGAATCAAGCAGCACTCAGGTAGAATTGATTGGTTTATTTCACTGTTTATTTTAGTAAATACTTATGTTTGCGCTTCAGAGCTGCTATTGAAGGGGCGGATTGCGTAAGCATGAAATATCTTGAGTCTGCCAGAGATAAAGTACTGATGGGACCAGAACGTAAATCGAGAATACCTGATGAGGAGGCAAATCAGATAACTGCATACCATGAGGGAGGACATGCCATCGTTGCTTATTTCACAAAAGACAGTCATCCACTACATAAGGTTACTATAATACCGAGGGGACCAAGCCTCGGACACACTGCCTACATTCCAGAGAAGGAGAGATATCATGTAACCAAATGCCAAATGCTTGCGATGATGGACACCATGATGGGTGGAAGGGCTGCAGAAGAACTCGTATTTGGTCCTGATAAAATCACTTCAGGTAATTTATATTCTTTCAATATTTAGCTAATCATTTACTTTTAGAGTATAGGTAACAGCTTACATATTTTAGGTGCTAGCTCTGATTTAAAACAAGCAACTTCAATTGCCACCCATATGGTTAAAGACTGGGGAATGTCGGAGAAAGTTGGGCTGCGAACTTTGCCAGACAATAAAACATTCACAAGCGGTGACACTTTGGGACCTTCTACAAACGAAATGGTTTGAAACTTGTCAATCATTTTAGATACCATCTAACTTACCGAATATAATTTCAGATCGACTTGGAAATTAAGAAAATTTTATCGGATAGCTACGAGCGCGCCAAGCTGATCCTGAAGACTCACGCGAAAGAACATAAGGCACTGGCTGAAGCACTGCTTAAATACGAGACTTTAGATGCGGAGGATATAAAAGCAATAATGTCGGACAAGTCACCGAATATAGATTTGAAGTCGTAATACTATGTAACTTCCTTTCTTTTTTTTCTTAAAGGCGAGATTTTTTTCTTATTTTTTTTTGCTGTTTCTCCTAGTTTAAAAATCGTTTGAAATAATATATAAATATCTATTGATTTTATTAGTGCTTTTTGGTGTGCCGGCCGAAAGTGACTTAGTAGTTATAGAAATAATATCACGTACTTCTTTGCATACATAAACAAGGCGCATGTACAGCGGCTAATTAAGTCAGTACAAAAAGATTTATCAGTTTTATTGATTATAAATATAAAATTATACAATGTGTAGTCGATTTATAAAGATGACTTGAGAATAAAAGTGTAAGCTTCAAATGTGATTAAATGGTTAATAACAATGATACACGAGGTATATAACAATAAATTCGAATGATTAGTTATATAAAAAAAATAACTAAATAGTGTTGATGATCTAGAGATTTCGATCACGGTATAAATAAAAGATTTTCTGTATAAATAATTTAATTAAAGAAAAGCAAACAGATGAAGTATTTTTTCAGTTTATGGTTAGCATAAAACATTTTGATTGTCCACTGCTGTAATTAATTTATTCTGTAAACTCAATCACAATGTTAATAATAATTAACTATAGTCTACCGCGTCCTATCGAACGATAGGTTGTCTTCCTCGATTATAATTAGCTGACGAGAAGCATTTGATAGAACACAGGTAGCATTCCATAGGTACATAGAAAATTCCAGCAGCAGAGACACTTATATTTTTTGATACACTACTCAGGGAGAGCATATGTGGGTGTTTAATGAACTGATCGAAACACGCTTTACCACATACACAGTACTTTGCCAAGTCAAGCCACTTTATAACAGTCAAAGGCAGTGTTTCACAGTTATAACTAAGCCTGGCAAATAAAACTCTTTTGGCAGCATATTCCTTTAATGTACAAACTGGCAAGGGCTTTGGGAATATAGCAGCTGGATTATTCTGTTCAGCATCATGGAAATTATTGTGGGATAGGTCCAGCTCCTCCAACCTCCATTTCTTCACACTGCCTGGCAAAGATGATAACTGATTGCTACCAGCAGTCAAAATTCGTAGACTCCTTAAGTTTCCAATACCAGATGGCAATACAGTTAATTCATTATTATCTAAACTTAATGATACTAAAGAATATAATTTAACTATTTGATTTGGAACATATTTCATATGGTTGTTACAAAGTTTGAGGCATTTCAGTGATTTTGAAAGGTTACCTCCCATCCAGTCCCATTTCCTTGGCGCAGATTTACCAAATTCATTAGAATTGAGGTTCAACTCCTGCAAATTGGATAGCTTGTTGATTTCCTCTGGCAGAAACTCAATTAAATTATCACTTATATCTAGAGTCCTCAGTCTAACCAATAGCAGTACACTGCGGTTCAGGCTACATCTTTTTAGCCCACTCATATGTAATATCTCCAGACTCCTTGGTAGACCTTTTGATGCATAATCTGATGATTTCATCACAACAAGTTTCTTTGGAGCTACATCATTTGCATTGATTGCCGTCACTGACATACTAGATATCATAAACTCCTGAGCACTCACTTTGTTCTCAAGCACTTTCTTCAAAAGCAGAAGGAAACTCTTTATCTGGATTGTCTCTGCCTGTATGCAGAGATCATGCTCTGGTTTCTTCAACTGTATTGTCACTTTGCCTTCTGACACAAATCTATTTAGCACCTTGAGAATGTTGTTCTTGATATCGTATTTTGTACCATTCTTATTTTGCGCTGAGAATAGAATAAAACAGAACTCCCCAGACTTTGGGTGCTTACATAAAGCCAGAGTGGATTTAACATGTTTTCTTTTCAACGTTACCGGAGCATTGGCGAAACTGCGATTCACTAAACATACAGTACAAATCAGACGCATTGTATTGATTTTCCTTCAGTTCACTTTTTGATCTCCTAAGCACGACACGACAAACCTCTACCAAGATGGATTAAAATTGGTACAATTTCTGTACTGTCATCAAGTATTAGACAAACTTGAATTCTTCAATTTAATAGAATTATTATTCAGAACGAAACCCACCACAACTTGAATTGACTTGAATGAAGATAAAGGTGGAGAATTACCGTAACTTGTTTATATATTAATCAGTGTTGCCATGTTTTGCTTACAATTATAATTTGTTTAGTGAATAATATTAAAACCTTTGTAACATTTATTCTTTTCTTTTACTATTATTAATGTTGTGAATAAAAATGTTTAATTTTATTTTGACTGTTACAATAAAGATTATTATTATTTATTTATTATTATTTAATATTAAAAATATTATTTATAAAATAAATTATTTTATTCTCTATAATTATAATCTATTGAGTAAATATAACTTTACGTTGTTTAATCATTTTTCAGTTATATCTTTATAGAATTAAATTTGCAGCCTTTGGCAACCATGGAGATGTCAACCAACAGCAACGCTTTGTTTTGTTTGGAGTGCATCTGACATAGGGGGTACTAAAACTTTGTTGGTACAGTGCGAAATAACAAAAGCAATAAATAAGTAATTAAAAGCGGGAATAGTGTTTGCAGTACAAATCGCCATGTATATGGATAACGTATTTAATGAGTCTTCTACAATGTAAAATGCCATTAAGAGTCGCTTGTAAACAGAGTTAAAGAGAGGGCGCAAAATAACCGATTTTTACGGAGACGCTCGCTGCTCGCTGACAATTCCAACATGGCGGGTATGTGTGTGAAAATGCAAAGCGATTTTCGCTGAATTTTCTAGGTTCTAAAGCAACGTCTTTTGTTCTAGATCTCTTCATCAAGGTTAATTGCACCTATTGCCAAGAAGAAATCAATGGAGTAGGTGTAAAATGCGCCGAATGCGTCGATTTCGATATCTGTCTACAGGTAACAACCGATCACGTGACTTTCTTGTTTTGGGCGCGAAATTTTCAAAAATTAATGTATCTTGCTTTTATAATAGTCAATATTAATATATTTTTATGATTTCAGTGTTTCTCTAGCGGTGCCGAAATAGGACCGCACAAAAATGATCACTCCTACAGTCTTGTGGTGAGTTTAAATATTAGTAATTGACAATATACATTGATTGGCATAAATATTTTGAATCTTTTTAGGATCACTGTGCTGTCAGTTTGTTTGGTGGAAAAGGAAATTGGACTGGTAGAGAGGAGCTGCAGCTACTTGATGCAATGGAATTATTCGGATTTGAGAATTGGGACTGTGTCAGTAGACATATGAAAACAAGGACACCTGAAGGTTTGTCATTTTTTCAATGCACATATGCTTTAACAAACTCCTATTAACAATACCACAAAAATCTAAAATTAATCTTAATATATTTTTTAAATCTGAAATTAGATGCTACTTAGCATTAATGAATGGTAGTTATTAAATACATATGAATGTCTATAGTTTTGCCAGTGGCGAATTAAGCACCCGCGGCGCAATTTAATTGTGAGGCCCTTCTAAATATTTCCAATTCAAATATTATTTAGTTAAAAAAATGTATCCGTTTTTGAAGAGCAGACTTTTCTACAAGTTTTCATCCTTCTATTTACACGGTGGATAGGTTACTGAGAAAAACGTTTAAATCGATTATTTTTAACATTTACTTATTAATTAACTATAAATCAGAAAACATGTAAATCGAGTACCGCGTAAAACAAAGGATAGGTGTATACATAATTGTTATATCTTAACTAATTAAACTATTTAAAATTTTTATTTTAATAATATATATTAACATTAATTTAAAATGATTATTGATGTTTTTTAATATTGCAGAGGTGAAAGAAGCATACATCAGTAGATATTTTGATGGTACTATAGGAAAGGTGACGTGGAATGAAATAGGTGACTGTCGACCTGTGTTACCTGAACATACGCAACAGGATCGTGGTCCTCTGTCACCAGAAGTTACATCAAAATTGCCACCTTTGGATGCGACTCCAGAGGAAGCTCGACAGCTGGGTTACATGTCTCATAGGGATGACTTTGAGAGGGAGTACGATGCTGAAGCAGAGCAGTTAGTTTCGTCGCTTCAACTCAAAATGAACGAAGACAGTGATATCGAGAACGTACTAAAACTGGCGCAGATCGACATGTATACGAGGAGATTGCGAGAGAGGTGTAGGCGGAAACGATTAGTGAGAGATTATCAGTTGGTAGCAGAGTTCTTCTCTAACCAGCGCAAAGATTCAATGAAGAAAGCATTAACCAAAGAGCAAAAGTAAGATATATTATGCATTTTTTGTAGCATATATATAATCTACATTTTAAATATTATCTACAACCCTCAGCGTTTGAATGTGAATAACTAGCAAAAGTTATATTAGAAATGGTTTCATTGAGAATTGAAATTGCAGGGATTTACGTGATAATATGCGGGTCTTCAGTCAGTTTTTAACGTCCGGGGAACACAGTCGATTGATAGCCAGCATCGAAAGGGAGAGAGAATTGAGGCATAGATTGTCAGAATTACTGCGTTATAGGGGTTTGGGTTTGACCTCTCAGGAAGAGATTGTCCACTATGAGCAACATGCAGCTTGTCAGAGACAACAGACCAAAGCTGTAAGTATAGGAGAAAAGTTGTTGGTTGTCTAAAACGCGAAGGAAGATTACGGATTGTATCAGTTTGCATTTTACTTAGGGCAGCAGTGGCTTCGGATTGGCAATGCAGGAATCCCAATCAGAGACCGAGTAAGTGATCGGATTCCGTCCGATGGTGTGTATTTTTGTACAAAGTAGAGCAAATGTGTGTGTTGTATCCAGAAAAAACGAATTCGAAAGAAACTGCATCACCGACGACTCAATGGAGTTGGAAACAGGCGAAGACGGAGGCGACGACCACAACAGCAGCAATCTTGCCAACAGCAGTCAGTCGGATAACATTCAATGTACCTCCTCAAACAATACCCTACCGCTTGGGACCATTCAATCCACACACGACACTCAGGTAATCATTTCATTGCAATTTTTCAGATCACGTATACTTAACAATTGCATTTTTTCAATTAGTGTACTGTTGTACATACAAACAAACTTAGCTTATTAATATGTGCATTTCTTTTAGCTTTGCACATCTCTCAATCTGCAACCTCTCCAATATCGGCCATTGAAACCCTCGTATAGGTAGGATGTGAATAATAATAATAATTCTTAATTAAGATTTGATTTGATCCTGCAGGACAACCACGTATTATCCGATGGTAAAATTCGAGTGATATATTTTTATTTGTTTCATAATTTATTTTATTCCCTATGCTTCGGCTAAGATGTGATGGAGATTTGTTACCCATGTTCTCTTGTTGCTTAATAGATATTTTTTTATTTTTTATTATATTTATTCAGCGTGTAAATATTTTTATTTTACAAGACGAGAGATAGGCAAAGACAAGCAGAGAAATATTTGTATATCTTATTTTAAGAGGTAAATATTATGTGAAGAGAAGATATTTTTCGAGTTATACCAGATTGTACAAAGTTACTGTGTATATTGATATATAATTTATTTAGTGTTTAGTTGAAGAATCAGATTTATGTAGTTCTGGAGCACATCTAAGACAAAAAGATATAAATATATATATTTGAAAGTAAAACATGGAAAGATATAAGTAAATACAGACATCTTTGTAAATATTTTATTTTTCTAGCTACTTAAAAAACACTTGCAATTTAAGGGCCTTAATATGCAATTAATTTATGGATACATTTTTTGTATATTTTACGTGGTATAGATCAAGAAACGTTTTTGATGGTCTCCTAGAATCATGTTATTTTTATTATTTACAACATAATATTAAAAGAAAAAGTGGATACTGCAGATATATTTTTGTATGTTCATCTCAATTAGAATTATTTTTGTTTTGTAAATACAGAGAGAAAATATTTAGAGACTGACAATGTTTGATTAATTAAATTATCTATTATTTTTCCCTTCACTCCTTATTCCACTTCATATTCAATTTTCAAAACGAATAATGTAAAATCTAACCCGTCTGGTATTTCTATTGAAAGTAGATTTTTTAGTTGTAGCGGTAACAAATATAAGCATTATATAATAAAAAGCTACTATACATTTCTCATTAAATGGATTTTATTTTTACTTATTCAACAGACACAAATTATAGATTTTTTTTAAAGCAAACATTATTAATTAAAAATGTCATGAGTAATAATGATTATTATTATTATCTATAATTAAATACAGGAACAGTTTACACTAATTTGTTACCAATTCCAACCAGTGGACTAGATTTTGCGTACTCTGCTAAAAATGTATATTCGTTTAGAAGTTATTCAATGTTAATGCATAACAAATCATCTCGAAATATATTAATATATGTTTTTGTTTGTTTAATAAATATAGAGTAAGAAAATATATATTCATATAATTATGTTTTAATACTAAAAAATATATGATCACATTTTTTAAATTAGTTTAAAAGATTTGAAATAGTTTTTCAATCATTTTATATTAAAGCAATTTTGCTCGATTTGAATTAATGAAGTGATTTAAAACGAATATTTATATAGTTTTAAGATATCAATATGTTAAATTACGCAAAGTTAACTTAAACTCTTCTATTAATATAAAGGTCCAGTCCATAGTATCGTTCCATGTCGGCTCCACAGGTTTCATCTGCGGCCCACAGGTTTTGGAGCTCCAGGTTTTGGCTTGTTGAAGGAGTAATTAGCACACTTTGGTATGTGTCTATCTGCTGCCGTCTGGTTGAACCTTCTTCCACAGTGTGGGCACTGCACATAATCGGGATTGGACGATGGCGGAGGGGGTGGTAAATCGCGGATGTTGCCGCCCTTGGCAATGTGCGCTTGAGCTTGTTTTGCCGCCCTGATCGCACTTATGAACTCTTCGTGTTTTTGTCTCCAGTTACTTTTGGAACTTGATGGTTTCACCTGACAAAAATAAAAGAAACGTAAGTACGCAAATAAACAACAAAATAATAGCAACGTTTATTGAAAACGATAACAATATGTTCTTATGATTTTTAATTGAAACATTGTAATTGTAAATGATATCGTTTTCAATTGTTGCGCAGCAAGTGGAGTAAATTTCTCTTCAGTCTCGATTTATTCTTAAATACCTGTTTGGATTTAATAGGTTTACTACTAGAGATGTTTTCGGTTGTCACTGTGGCCTATTGCGTACATAAATAAATAAATTATATAATTTGATTATAGAAATTATGAAATGTGAAAATAGTGTCCAAAATGTTACTGACTCTGCTGCTTGTCTTGGGTGCTCGTCTGGCGTACGGTTCCAACTCGGTGCCGGTGAGCCTGTGCTTGGTCGCATCGTATGCCTTCCGCTTCTTCTTGCCTGTCCTGGCACAGATGTCTTCGTGTGTCTGTATGCGATCGCTGGCGAACCTCCTCTGGCAATAACGGCATCCGGTGAGATCGTCTCTCTGAACCGCCGATGCTTTGGTCGTCTGCCTCGTCGAAGAAGGTCTCACTGCTGCAGGTGCCCTGTCTCCTCCAGGCTATTAATTAACATTAATAGTTATTACAAAGGACCATTGAAAATAATTTTATGTTTATTCAAACCTGTGGTTTCTTTGCGCTCATCTTTGGTTTTGACGGGGAGTTGGGCAGGCTGCCCGTTCGTGAGGGAGTTTTCAACGGGGCCGGAGTGCTCTTCACGAGTGGCTGCAAAATGTAAAGAACAAACGGGTAAAAACACATTCACAGAGAATGTGTCGGCAAAGACTTTGGTGAAGCTCGAACCCAGGAAGTGGCTCAAGATTTCCGGGTTGTCCAGAGCCTCTAAGACCTCATTGAAGTGCTGTTGAAGCATTTTCTGGCCTCGAACATTCTCAGCCCCAAGAGGGATCACGAACACGCGTAAATTTTGAAAGTTGAAACTGATATTTTCATTGACAGTTCCATTATTTTGTTTTGTGGAAACAAGCAAACTGTGATGATACCTTTTTCATGATGGTCTTCGGTTTCACTGTCGTTTTCGCAGTTGGTTGGGGAGGTTTCTTTTTGGGAGCTGCTACCTGACTCGGTAACTTTCCGCCGACGTTGGCCAGCTTCCCAGTGACTATTGTTGGTTCTTCAAATTCATCAAATCCTATTTGAGGTAGTTCTTCATCATCCAGTTTATCCTCTAGATTATGATTGTTCATCATATCTACGATATCTTTGTGTTCTTCTAAATAAGTTTCGGCTTCATCCAATAATATAACATTGTTGTTCTCTTTCATCGCCGTGACCGCTGCTTTTTTTGTAACATTCCTTTGAACAGCAGTTGACGTCGTTATCGTGGATGACTTCTTCACGGTGTTTGTCCTATTTGTTTTCAATGGCTCCAGTGGGTAACTCTTGTCAATTCCCGCTTTCTGCCTTCTCTCGTCAAACATTTGCCTGACTTTTCCTGCGGCTAAGGTCGTCGTGCCATTATTACCAGCGCTTCCTCGGCCGACTCTTTCAAATGCTCTCTGCTGCTGATTCTCGTACAACTTCAGTAATTTCTCTTCTTTCTCTTGCATCTGTTTTTGTTGGAACCTTGCCTAAAACCAAAGAAACAGTTAAATTAGAACTTTATGCAAACCATCGAAAAGCTACATCCAAACGGGACTGCCTTAATGCGTCTTCAAGGCTCTTTGCCGCCCAAGAGTTCTGCAGATCAATAGAAACCACTGAGTTCCAACTAGAAGATAAGTATTTATTCATCTTCAGGCTTGAATGACGACTAACTTCCACTTTAAATATTCTACATTACAAACATTACCGCGCCAACACGCAATATCGATAATCACCCTGGCTGGCTAAAACAAGTGACATGCGTTGATCGGTTGCCCAGGTTACGTATATCTAATTTCAACAAAAGGATCTTTGTTGTAATTAAACTATTTTCAGTCATATTACTTTTGTAAAAGAATCCTCCCCGTCATTAAAATTACAACTTTCGTGCTATCACCTTCGTTTGTGATCACGATTAATTATTGAGAAGACTATTAATAAATTGATAAAGAAATTCAGTTAGTCGTCCCATTTAAATTGTATATATAAAAACTATTGATAAAAAATCGATTGCTATTAAATATTTTAAATTGTTCTGGTCATCAACTACAAGTTGTATCTCCTTTATTTATACGATTTAATTATTTGTATTATTTTAATCTAAGATTATTTAATTCATATTAATGTTCATAACAAGGACTTTTTTAAGTCGGATGTTTCTTTACGAATGATTTAGCTTAAGTGGAAACAATTGGGCGTGAAATGAATTGCGCTGCGAGGGCATTGTTTCCTACTGTTTCGTTGTTGTAAATTACCAGGTGACATCAGTGAAAAGCAAAGGCAAATCCTTTTCGGCGTTACGCAATATGACTAAAAAAGGACGTTGTATCTGGGAGGTTAGCCATGAGTCAGAACTCACGTGGGCGGAAAAGGCGTTCGAAATTTAGCTTACTGATTTTCTTCCATAATTCCTATCGATGCATTTTGCTATATGACAGTTATAAGTCTTCACGAAAAAAGAAGTGGACTTCCATCTTAGTTTTACAGAAGAATCTTCCATAAAAAAATACATAAATATAGTACAAAAAAAACAGCAATATAGCAACACAAGGTATGGAGGTATAACAGTATTTTCGTCGTGCAATCAAAATCATGGCTACCAGCATGTTTGAAATTTGATTATTGCTATATGTTCAGTTCTTTTATAACTGTGCATTTAGTTCAAATAGTTAAAATAATAATAAACATATTATAATTGCAAATGATTATTGTTTTCTAGTGAAAAAGGTGTTAACAGAAAACAAATATGAAAACTAGTTAATATTAATACAAATTTTTGTTGTTTTAAATTTAAATATAAAATCTTTAAAATTACAGGTACAACCCCGAACATGGTTAACTTAGTAGTATTTGTTGCATGTACTTAAAAATAAATTAATTATATATATAAACAGTTTCAAGATCGAGATCTACTAAACTTATTTATTATATAAAAGAATGCGATTAAGATCAATATTTGTGTGGGTATTCGAACCAAAGGTAAACAGACAAAGAAACGATTACGACGAAAAGAAAGGAATAATATGAAGGAACGAATTGAAAATCCCACATATCACCTTGCGATAATGAAACGAAACACGTTTTAGAAAACGAAAGCAATGGGATAATTATTCTCTCGGTCATACTCACTTGCATTTGCGACAATCTGGAAGTCATCGTGGATGTAGAATTTAAAAAGAAATGGAATTAAACAAGATAATCGCTCTTTGAGAGGAGTCAATTGCACATCGTCAATATCTGGAAAAAAAATAGACAGGTATTTATTTTCTTTCAAGGATGCAAAGATCTAATTAGGATAATTCATGATAGATACATGTTTGGTATATAGATTTTTTCATTATACGACAATCATTTACAATTTTCATACATATGTATATACATTTTCTTAAAAAAAGAACTTGCATACCATAGCATGCATGTAAACGTGAACTCTGGAACTTATTCATTTGGCACAATTCGGCACTGAAGAGGATCGACTTATTTTGCACAAAATTTAACAGGTTGTCTTCGATTAATGTTTATTCAATGTCGAATGTGCGAGAATAAATTAAAGTTTATCGATGATGTGATGTTATCAACCAGTTGTCGTACCATGAGTAAGCCCACGATGACTCAGACACGAGGCTAGACCAAGGTTGAAGAACGAGCCTACTCAGATTTGGAAACAGCACGCGTCTTCATCCACTTGTATAACTCGCTTTGCAATCGGGACTAATTAATTGTAATTTCAATGTGTGTGAGCGTTTTGTGGAAATTATTGTGATACATTTATTTAGATTTATTGAGAAAGTTGTCTACACCGAATAAGGATGAGGTCAATTTACCACTAGTCCTCACCTCACCAATAACAATTCCTTTGGCAAGATTATTATAAATGTATTACAGTGTGAATTAAATTGATACAAAATGAAATATTTGCAACTAATCATTAATTTAATCAAACTTTAATGATTGGATGAAAAGAATATAGGACAGTTGCCATTAAATTCTGGGACAGGTGAACAAACGCACATGCGAACGATGTTCCCAACTGTCACGAGTTATAGATTATTTCGTATTCATTTAAAAAATAAGTAAAAGTGCTTTGTAGTAAATATTATTGATAAAATAGTTTACGTGGATTGGTAACCACTAGACTACATATTAAAGAAAAAAACAAAAAAATGTCAACAAATATTATATACACTTATCAAATTTCGCAAAACATCTGATCTTCTGTTACAATTGGATGATTGTTCTTAATTGCATTTAATGATTGCAATTTGAAGAATTAGATGATTGCGCAGAACTTGAAAGTGTATTTGCAGCATTCTTTTGTTATTCATTATATTCTTCAATTGAATTGCATAGAAAAACTTTTAAAAGTATTTTAGTTCAGCTAAGCGCATCGAAAGTGGAAATGTTCAAACCGTGACATTTTTGTTCCGTTGATAAAGAAAGTCACATATTCTGCTATCTTGTATCTTTTAATTGAGTAGACAATTTGCTCATTGTTTGCAGATTCACGTTGTTATTATCACTTATTGTTAAGTCGAAAATCATGACTTGCATCGAAAAATCTTTACAGAACTGACATACATTTTTGAAAAGTAAATTATGAAAGAATTTTAAGTATAGAATATCGACTTTTGGGAGAATTATAATAAAGCTTGCTTGAATTTAAGTTGCCGAGAGAAGTTTCACATTTAGAAACTAACCAACACTATTTTACGACACGCCGAACAATAATAATAAATCACGCATCTATTTTTAAACATTTCATAATTTTACAAAAATTATTAAATAAAAAAACGTGCGATGAGATGCTAATTTAAGTGAAAGCACGCGATTGTATACGTAAAATATAGTTTAGTATGATTATTTTTACTTAATATATCTACTTTTAATTTAATGCGAATTATAAAAGTTATATATATCGACATTCTTATTCATAAATAATAATGTAAAAAAATATAAACAGTTTTGAACAATTAGGTATATTTATGTACACAATTTATTTTTATTTACTTTTTGTCTGTGTATGTACAAAATAATAATATTCATTATTTTTACATGAATTAAACTCAAGAAAAATATTTAGTTCCAAATACGTTTTTGCTAATTACAATTTAAAAAGAAATAGTTACCTTCTGTTTAGATGACTAATATGTATATTAATGCTATCGATTTTGTATTGAATCAGAGTATTGCTCTTTATTGACGTTTTTATTTCGGTTTACAATTACTTTGAATGAAGAAATCGCGAACGCGCTTCGCTGATAAATGCTTTGACTGAACTGACTCTGGTTTCCGTTTGCATGCTCTCTTACTATGTTCATACCGCAAACGATCGGATCTCGTCGTAATTCATATTTCCCTTCCTCGTATGGATTGTCTACAATATTACATAATACATTGATTCTAGTATGCAAATATCTATAAGTTTGGTTTAACAATAAATTTCTAAATATGATGGCCTTGGTCACCCTCAATATGCGCTCGGATGTACCTTCTGTACTTGTATCATATTTGCTCATTACTGTTTGTTTACCAAACTTAATTGAATTTAAATTTATCTTAAAATTTAATTTGCATTTATCGTAAAGTGAGTTCCACTTTCAATTTTTTATTTAAAGAAACCTATGATAAACAATTAGTATCGATTATTGACAATGGTGTTTTCATTCAGTAAACATTATGTTTATTTTATCTCTACGACCCTATTACTGCCACTCTTATTATTGATCATACTGTAGATTTTATAGTTGGTGAGATTCGAACCTATTATTATTTGTATCCGATTTTATTATATAACTTTTTTTAAAATATGATTTTAATTATCGGCAACCAACTCAACATGTGCACAGCATAACGCAGCATACTAAAGACGATACAAAGTACGTCCGAACGCATATTGATAATCACCAAAGCCGATTATAGTCACCAAGAGCATCATAAGCGAAAGAGGATGAAAATAAAACGGTTCCTTGTATAGTTTTGTATGATGTAGTGAAGAGATCACAAGGAGTGCCACTTGTTTCATTTTCTATTTAAATAAGTTTTGAATGTTGAATTGTTTATACTTAAAATTCTTTATATCAAGAACGATTTGAAAATTTTGAAACAAATTAATTTTTAATTGATGTAATATAAATAAAAAGTAAACTATTTTTTTTATATAAAAATAATTGTTTTTTCCACTATTTATCAATTTATTATTCTTGTGGTCAATCCGAGCTTGGGGGTCGATGGAAACTCGATATATACTCAGTTTTGCAACTTATGTAAAATTTTCTGATGTCAAAATATGTCAGTCCAGATTTGCATAAGACTTTTGTATTAGATATATTAATCAAAGTAAAACCCAACCACTTAAATAGAGACTGTTTGCTAAATTATATTCTGAATGATGAACAAAAACATTGTAACATTTTATACTTAAAGATTCCAGTCGAAGAGCCTAAGAACAATCATTGGTGCTCCATGGTATATTACGAACAGGAGAATTCATGACGACCTTCAAATAGAAACACTAGAGGAAACAATTACGAAAAACAGAAAACGATACCAAAATAGACTAGACAGAGATTCAAACGTACTAGCTGTCAATCTTCTGGACAAAAGCCTGACAACACGGCGACTGAAGAGACACAAGTCACTGGATCTACCCTTGAGATTCAACAAATAACTAGGGTCGACAGGACGCAGCTAAATGGTAGAGACTCTTCCTAGAGGACAATTAAAATCTTGTCAACCGCCAGATCATTTGGTGAATGTTTTTATTATGGAATAGTAGTGAATAAAAAGGACGATAAAAAAAATATACTTAACAAGCACCTCGCATAACTAGAATTTGGCTTAACGAGCAACATGAATTGTAAAAAAAATGTTTGGCATAACAAGTGACGATGAGAAGAGAAGTCCCGGATTGCGCGCCTGCTACATCATTTTTATAACTTATGTACAGATATTATTTGTATTTTTGAATATGTTTCACTATACGAG